>NC_083575.1:51047153-51347153 GCF_027579695.1 Neoarius graeffei
AATTGACCGTAGGTGTGAATGTGAGTGTGAATGGTTGTCTATGTATTAGCCCTGAGATAACCTGGTGACTTGTTCAGGGTGTACCCCGCCTTTCGCCCGTAGTCGGCTGGGATAGGCTCCAGCTTGCCTGCAGAACGAGCCCACCTCCAGCTCACACTATAAAATGGGCGGGTGTCCAGACGGTGTGCCCCGCCCCCCGAGCGCCAGCTGTTCCCAGTGGCAAGGGCGCGCGCTGCACTCTTATTTTTCTCAGCGCGCGCTCCGCCTTTCTTGTTCTGAACTTGGAGAGCGAGTTTGTCTGAGATCCCGAGTCCTCCGAGTCGCCACCCTGAAATCGCTCTCTGTAATCGCCAAGAGTGTGGTCCTGTGTCTCGACTGAATCGTGTGGTGTGGGGGGGTTTGCCATTAAAATATTAAAAATCGGTTACATCTGTCGGTATGTCTGTGATCTCCCATGCTTTAAAACTCGGTTCAGAGGTGAAAGTCCGTTAGTGTGCACCAGACCTTCAGATCGGTTTGTGAAGCCTCTGGTTGCGGAGATGGCTGTAGCTCTGCGAGCTGGTCGCATTCGGAGGGCAGCGCTGAACAGTGTGGAGACGGGGTGGAGGTCCAGCCACAGCACTGCGATCAAACCCCAGTACGACGCGCTGATAATCGGTGCAGGTAGGTGCCTCTGAGCTTCATGCGCAGCTCGGGCGTGTAGTAGGCCACGCTGTTCTCAGCTCAGTTATTATTCAGCACCCTGTAGCATGATAAATGCACTGGATTACAAAAAGTGTGGGCTGGGTGGGTTTCCTGATACCGATTCATTTTACCGAATAACGAATTAGGCCTTCATACATTAGGTATTGCTTGGTGACTGTTTCCAGATCGCCCCCATGATCAGAGATCTAATGAACAAGCTGTGATTAGTTATTTTTTGGCCCGAGTCTGGAGAAAAGCCACACGAGCCCAAAGTCAAAACAGACAATTCACAGTCCGAAGGTATCAGAGACTTAAACAGCAGAAACAGACACAAATACACAGTAATTATAAACAGTTGACAATAATTGCGAGGCCAATCAACAATTTCTAACAATCATCACACACTGTAAACCCGAATAAGTTGAGTTTACTTAAAAAAATTGAGGAAAGTGGTTGCCTTAAAAAAATAAGTAATTATTAATGATTGAATTGAGTACCTTAAACTTACAATCTTCTGTTAAGTTTAAGGTACTCAATTCAATCATTAATAATTACTTATTTTTTTTAAGGCAACCACTTTCCTCAATTTTTTTAAGTAAACTCAACTTATTCGGGTTTACAGTGCATTTGTTTGGAAGAGATGCACAGAAAAGAAGAGAATATGTTCACCCTGGGTGGTTAGCACTGTCACCTCACAGCAAGAAGGTTCTGGGTTCGAGTCCAGTGGCCGGTGAGGGCCTTTCTGTGTGGAGTTTTCATGTTCTCCTCGTGTCTGCTCCAGTTTCCTCAACAGTCCAAAGACATGCAGGGTAGGTTAATTGGTGGCTCTAAATTGACCATAGGTGTGAATGGTTGTGTCTCTGTGTCAGCCCTACGATGACCTGGCGACTTGTCCAGGGTGTACCCCGCCTCTTGCCCATAGTCAGCTAGGATAGGCTCCAGCTTGCCTGCAGAACAGGATAAGCAGCTACAGATAATGGATGGATGGATGTTCACTCTGACTGTAATAAATGAACTGTTCATGTTCTGAGAGTGCAAATGTGTAATGTGTTACTGTTGGGTTTCACCCAGAGCTTGAATAACTATGGAGGTTTTTTTTCCCTCCAGGGTTTTGAATATACATAACCAAAACCTGTTAGCTGTAAAACCACATGCAAATCAGATGAGTAAGGTGGAGCTGATGTCTCATCTCATTATCTGTAGCTGCTTTATCCTGTTCTACAGGGTCGCAGGCAAGCTGGAGCCTATCCCAGCTGACTACGGGCGAAAGGCGGGGTACACCCTGGACAAGTCGCCAGGTCATCACAGGGCTGACACATAGACACAGACAACCATTCACACTCACATTCACACCTACGCTCAATTTAGAGTCACCAGTTAACCTAACCTGCATGTCTTTGGACTGTGGGGGAAACCGGAGCACCCGGAGGAAACCCACGCGGAGAACATGCAAACTCCACACAGAAAGGCCCTCGCCGGCCACGGGGCTCGAACCCGGACCTTCTTGCTGTGAGGCGACAGCGCTAACCACTACACCACTGTGCCGCCCGAGCTGATGTATATATTTGAATCAAATAAATAATGAACTTTCTGCAGTGTAAGTAGAAAAGCTAACAACCTTTTATATCTTTGTTAACCTGTTCGGTCCATGTGAATTTGTTTAACGCCACGAAACTGGTTTTTAAATACAATTTGCTTATCATCCCTCACCCCGGGCGGCACGGTGGTGTAGTGGTTAGCGCTGTCGCTTAACAGCAAGAAGGTCCGGGTTCGAGCCCGTGGCCGGCGAGGGCCTTTCTGTGCGGAGTTTGCATGTTCTCCCCGTGTCCGCGTGGGTTTCCTCCGGGTGCTCCGGTTTCCCCCACAGTCCAAGGTTAGGTTAACTGATGACTCTAAATTGACCGTAGGTGTGAATGTGAGTGTGAATGGTTGTCTGTGTCTATGTGTCAGCCCTGTGATGACCTGGCGACTTGTCCAGGGTGTACCCCGCCTTTTGCCCATAGTCAGCTGGGATAGGCTCCAGCTTGCCTGCGACCCTGTAGAACAGGATAAAGCGGCTAGAGATAATGAGATGAGATGAGATCCCCCCCCCCACACACACACACACACAGTAACCTGTGGGATTGGATGTTTCACGGATATAAATTCATGTATTTGAAATGGTGTTTGATGAAGCCTGAGAACAATTGCGCAACTGTCTAAACTGTGCCATTATATTGATAATGTATGTTTGTGTCTATTGATGTAATGTAGAATTTCACCGTATATTATCCACTACACTTGTGCACCTGAAAACAAACTTGAAACGGGATCCTTCATTATGACATTTGTCAAACAGCTCCACCTAGTGGCTGGTCTTCATCAATACAGGTTCCACTAGGTTCCACTAAGGCTGTGCTCAGACCAGGGCCGTTTCTAGCTACTGAAAAGACCAGGGGCTAAGTCAAGTTTTCCTGGGGCTAGTATTTTTTAAGGGAGGTTGGCATAGATAGGTTGGCGAGGTTATTTCTAAGTTTACAAGAAATATTATCACCCACACACATTCAAAAGGTTATGACATCTTTATTACTGATTTTTGCACTGCCCTTTTTAAATTTATGTAGTTGACTTCAGTTTCTGTCTCCTTATTAAGTTTCAGCATAATGTCCCAGGAAACTGAAGCCTATGTCAATTGACTATTAAATATCACTAATAAAATTTAATCATCAGTTTAATAAAAATATATAATTTCTCACTCACACATCTCTCCTTTAGGACCACAAAGACACCAATTGTAAGCTACATTATTATATTGCAACATTCAAAATCCCAGATGACATCCCATCTCACAAGACTATGATCATATAAATCTCTCTCTCTCTCTCTCTCTCTCTCTCACACACACACACCCACCCACACCCACACACACACCCACCATTTTTTCCAATGCATCCAGGCTCAGTTGACTGCAGCAGCTCATATGTGGTGTCTGGACAACACAAATTTATGTTGACATTAATATTGCATGGCAAAACAAAAGAACTATTTTATCCTTATGTGTGACTAATATACCAAAGGCTGGCTATGCTATGGTAGTCTGGCTGGTTCTGCGTAGACTACATGTAGCATTAAAACACATGAATAAATTATGTCAGAGTAACTATTGGTGTTGACATGAACACAAATTGTTGTTGACCTGTTAAATAAGCTTAGTCAGGGCAAATAGATCGCCACTTTTGAGCTAGCCTGGCACACTAATCATACAGACCCTGCGCTGTAAATTCAAGATAACGAAGCTACACAGAGTGGTTTTTGTGCATCAACATAATTCAACAGGTTATGTTGTTGATATACACCCATGGTTGATGACTTACCATCTGTTTTCATCTTGAAAAATTCAAGAATAGTGGATTATGTGTGTGTGTGTGTGTGTGTGTGTGTGTGTGTGTTTTTAAGTCATCTTCCAACCAGTTCTGAATGTTCTTCTTCTGTTGGTGGTTACCAAAATTTTGAATGCACACTGTGCAGCACTCAATTATGCCCCCCATTACCATTTCCCCCGTGTTCCCCCCTCCATCTTCAGACGCTGCAAGTCAAGTTCCTATCTGTTTCAGTCAGTTGTTTTCTATTAATCTTTTACTTTTTTTATGAGGGCCAAAATACCCAGGGCTATAGCCCTGAGTGATAGGGTCTAACAATGCCACTGGTTCACACTGTCAGTCCAAATCTCATCTCATCTCATTATCTCTAGCCGCTTTATCCTTCTACAGGGTCGCAGGCAAGCTGGATCCTATCCCAGCTGACTATGGGCGAAAGGCGGGGTACACCCTGGACAAGTTGCCAGGTCATCACAGGGCTGACACATAGACACAGACAACCATTCACAATCACATTCACACCTACGGTCAATTTAGAGTCACCAGTTAACCTAACTTGCATGTCTTTGGATTGTGGGGGAAACCGGAGCACCCGGAGGAAACCCACGCGGACACGGGGAGAACATGCAAACTCCACACAGAAAGGCCCTCGCCGGCCACGGGGCTCGAACCCGGACCTTCTTGCTGTGAGGCGACAGCGCTAACCACTACACCACTGTGCCGCCCGAGCTGATGTATATATTTGAATCAAATAAATAATGAACTTTCTGCAGTGTAAGTAGAAAAGCTAACAACCTTTTATATCTTTGTTAACCTGTTCGGTCCATGTGAATTTGTTTAACGCCACGAAACTGGTTTTTAAATACAATTTGCTTATCATCCCTCACCCCGGGCGGCACGGTGGTGTAGTGGTTAGCGCTGTCGCTTAACAGCAAGAAGGTCCGGGTTCGAGCCCGTGGCCGGCGAGGGCCTTTCTGTGCGGAGTTTGCATGTTCTCCCCGTGTCCGCGTGGGTTTCCTCCGGGTGCTCCGGTTTCCCCCACAGTCCAAGGTTAGGTTAACTGATGACTCTAAATTGACCGTAGGTGTGAATGTGAGTGTGAATGGTTGTCTGTGTCTATGTGTCAGCCCTGTGATGACCTGGCGACTTGTCCAGGGTGTACCCCGCCTTTTGCCCATAGTCAGCTGGGATAGGCTCCAGCTTGCCTGCGACCCTGTAGAACAGGATAAAGCGGCTAGAGATAATGAGATGAGATGAGATCCCCCCCCCACACACACACACAGTAACCTGTGGGATTGGATGTTTCACGGATATAAATTCATGTATTTGAAATGGTGTTTGATGAAGCCTGAGAACAATTGCGCAACTGTCTAAACTGTGCCATTATATTGATAATGTATGTTTGTGTCTATTGATGTAATGTAGAATTTCACCGTATATTATCCACTACACTTGTGCACCTGAAAACAAACTTGAAACGGGATCCTTCATTATGACATTTGTCAAACAGCTCCACCTAGTGGCTGGTCTTCATCAATACAGGTTCCACTAGGTTCCACTAAGGCTGTGCTCAGACCAGGGCCGTTTCTAGCTACTGAAAAGACCAGGGGCTAAGTCAAGTTTTCCTGGGGCTAGTATTTTTTAAGGGAGGTTGGCATAGATAGGTTGGCGAGGTTATTTCTAAGTTTACAAGAAATATTATCACCCACACACATTCAAAAGGTTATGACATCTTTATTACTGATTTTTGCACTGCCCTTTTTAAATTTATGTAGTTGACTTCAGTTTCTGTCTCCTTATTAAGTTTCAGCATAATGTCCCAGGAAACTGAAGCCTATGTCAATTGACTATTAAATATCACTAATAAAATTTAATCATCAGTTTAATAAAAATATATAATTTCTCACTCACACATCTCTCCTTTAGGACCACAAAGACACCAATTGTAAGCTACATTATTATATTGCAACATTCAAAATCCCAGATGACATCCCATCTCACAAGACTATGATCATATAAATCTCTCTCTCTCTCTCTCTCTCTCTCTCTCTCTCTCACACACACACACACCCACCCACACCCACACACACACACACCATTTTTTCCAATGCATCCAGGCTCAGTTGACTGCAGCAGCTCATATGTGGTGTCTGGACAACACAAATTTATGTTGACATTAATATTGCATGGCAAAACAAAAGAACTATTTTATCCTTATGTGTGACTAATATACCAAAGGCTGGCTATGCTATGGTAGTCTGGCTGGTTCTGCGTAGACTACATGTAGCATTAAAACACATGAATAAATTATGTCAGAGTAACTATTGGTGTTGACATGAACACAAATTGTTGTTGACCTGTTAAATAAGCTTAGTCAGGGCAAATAGATCGCCACTGTAGATACTCAAACTTTTGAGCTAGCCTGGCACACTAATCATACAGACCCTGCGCTGTAAATTCAAGATAACGAAGCTACACAGAGTGGTTTTTGTGCATCAACGTAATTCAACAGGTTATGTTGTTGATATACACCCATGGTTGATGACTTACCATCTGTTTTCATCTTGAAAAATTCAAGAATAGTGGATTATGTGTGTGTGTGTGTGTGTGTGTGTGTGTGTGTTTTTAAGTCATCTTCCAACCAGTTCTGAATGTTCTTCTTCTGTTGGTGGTTACCAAAATTTTGAATGCACACTGTGCAGCACTCAATTATGCCCCCCATTACCATTTCCCCCGTGTTCCCCCCTCCATCTTCAGACGCTGCAAGTCAAGTTCCTATCTGTTTCAGTCAGTTGTTTTCTATTAATCTTTTACTTTTTTTATGAGGGCCAAAATACCCAGGGCTATAGCCCTGAGTGATAGGGTCTAACAATGCCACTGGTTCACACTGTCAGTCCAAATCTCATCTCATCTCATTATCTCTAGCCGCTTTATCCTTCTACAGGGTCGCAGGCAAGCTGGATCCTATCCCAGCTGACTATGGGCGAAAGGCGGGGTACACCCTGGACAAGTTGCCAGGTCATCACAGGGCTGACACATAGACACAGACAACCATTCACAATCACATTCACACCTACGGTCAATTTAGAGTCACCAGTTAACCTAACTTGCATGTCTTTGGATTGTGGGGGAAACCGGAGCACCCGGAGGAAACCCACGCGGACACGGGGAGAACATGCAAACTCCACACAGAAAGGCCCTCGCCGGCCACGGGGCTCGAACCCGGACCTTCTTGCTGTGAGGCGACAGCACTAACCACTACACCACCGTGCCGCCCCAGTCCAAATCCGATTTTTTAAAATATCCAATCTGAATCCGAGCTTCTTCATCGACTGTCCACATTACATATTGCAAGTGATCAGATCCGATCTGTGTGCCCGTATGGCCATCCTCAGTCTTAATCACATTGGTTTCTATTGTAATGACATTGTGCTCAAAAGAAGTTGTTGACATAAACAAACCAAATTGGAGGGTAATAAAATGGGCTTGATTATTTATCACATGGCAGTGTGGAACCGTAGCTCAAGTTTTATGAAAATAATGAGACAACGTCAGAGATGGAAGAAGCCTGTCTGCTGCGCTTTCTTTCATGCACCACAAAACTAGTATGTTTCCTGTATATGTCATGTAAATGTGAACTGTTTTTTGTATAGTAATTAGTGCCATCTGTCTTGTTGAAGTAGAACTGCATGCAAGCTCTAAATAAAGTACTAGTGAATAATGAATAGGTCAGGTTCCTTGTTGATTCACATATGAGTTTACATACTATGCTAGTTGTTAGTTTGTTAATTAAAGGACATTCCAATGAATGAGATCACGAAGTACTTAGCATTTTTGGAAACCCACCTCTGAACACTCAGTAAGTTAATAACCTGTTGATCAGAGGACTTTCTCGAACTTGATCTAATGCTCTAACCAAACTTTCTGTTCTTCACTTAGGACACAATGGACTAATTGCTGTAAGTAGCTGTTGGTGTAAACATAAATTATAAACCATGGGCATTGCCTGCACTGTGGAGAAACCTGAACCTTGTTCTACAGGCTGCATATCTGCAGAAGGGGGGCTTAAAAACAGCAGTTCTAGAGCGCAGAAATGTTCTTGGTGGAGCTGCAGTGACTGAAGAGATCATTCCTGGTGGGTACAATATTTCACAAAGTTTCTGGATTTTGTGAAAAACAAAGCAGTCATGTTCTAATTTTTTCTTGCCCGTTTCTGTCCAACCACAAAATACCACTTCTTATATATAATGTAAGCACACAAAATACAAAGCATATGGCACAAATCACACAAAATTACTGAAACGCTCCATTGACAGTAACTCGAGAACTAGATCTACTGCAAATCACAATGTAATTTCTTTCCGTCCTCGTAAGTGAAGAATTGTGACATACCAATACCCATTTTTTTGTGAGAACCACTAGAATTTGGAACTCTCTTCCCGAACATTTTAGGTTAACCCAGGTTTCTTTCATACAGTTTAAATTCTTGTTACAAGCTTACTATCATGAAGCAGTTATCTCTGTGTATAACGTAAAAGACCCACATTCATGGAAAACTGTCTGTGTGAAATGCAATAAGTCACGTACAGTGGTGCTTGAAAGTTTGTGAACCCTTTAGACTTTTCTATATTTCTGCATATGACCTAAAACATCATCAGATTTTCACACAAGTCCTAAAAGTAGATAAAGAGAACCCAGTTAAACAAATGAGACAAAAATATTATACTTGATCATTTATTTATTGAGGAAAATGATCCAATATTACATATCTGTCAGTGGCAAAAGTATGTGAACCTCTACAATTAGCAGTTAATTTGAAGGTGAAATTAGAGTCATGTTTTCAATCAATGGGATGACAATCAGGTGTGAGTGGGCACCCTGTTTTATTTAAAGAACAGGGATCTATCAAAGTCTGAGCTTCACAACACATGTTTGTGGAAGTGTATCATGGCACGAACAAAGGAGATTTCTGAGGACCTCAGAAAAAGCGTTCTTGATGCTCATCAGGCTGGAAAAGGTTACAAAAGCATCTCTAAAGAGTTTGGACTCCACCAATCCACAGTCAGACAGATTGTATACAAATGGAGGAAATTCAAGACCATTGTTACCCTCCCCAGGAGTGGTCGACCAACAAAGATCACTCCAAGAGCAAGGCGTGTAATAGTCGGCGAGGTCACAAAGGACCTCAGGGTAACTTCTAAGCAACTGAAGGCCTGTCTCACATTGGCTAATGTTAATGTTCATGAGTCCACCATCAGGACAACACTGACTATGTTTACATGCACATCCAAATCGAGCTGCTGTCGGTAATCGAGCTGAAGGTCCCAGCAGGGTGCCAGAGAAATCCAATCCTACATGCACACAATGAAATCGGGCTATTGTGTGAGGTGCATTGTGCACCCAAGCCACAGGTGGCGCAACACGCCCCATCGTGTTGGTACACTTCCGGTTGTCGTCATGAAGAAGAGCTATTCAAGAGTGTAAACAAAGTTATCAGTTCCGTGTTCTCCATTGCGCGTTTTTCTCCCGTCCATGAATTTTAATATATTCAACTCCTTAAGCTGAATGAGCATGAACTCTGTCTCCTCATTGCTCCAGAAGTGCACGTTTCTGCTTGCCTGTGGCAGTGGGGGGCGTGGTCAAGCGCCGGTCTGTGACAGGAGGGCGGAGCCAGGGAAGGTGAGTGGCAGAATCACTTCACCTGACGGTAATTAACCTGTGTTTGTGTGTCTTCCCAGTAACCGCGCCCTACTTAAGGAGGCAGAGGGAGAGCAGAGGGGAAAGCTCATCCCGGGACTAGAACACAGCGCGCGCGCGTGTGTGTGTGTTTGTTTGTTTTTCTCTCAAGAATAAAAGTAGGCTGTTAAACTGAAAAGTCTGACAATAAAAAGCCTATTAGTACCAGAAGCTTTGTCCTGCCGTCCTCTGTGCTCCACCCACACTTCAGAGAGCTCTACATCGCCATTTTCTCTTCTTTGTTTGTTCCTCCTGACCTCTTCTGCTGCTCGCTACCACTGTTGTCATGCCGACCGAGGCTGTTGTGTTTCCCGCTTGTGGTCTCGTCACTCGTCACTTCTGGAAGTAGCTCGACAACTAGCTCGATAGGGTATACATGCACTAAGTAGCTCGGCAGAAATCGCATAAACTAGGTCGTGTAGCTCGATTCCGAGAAATCAAGTTCGGTTCAATTTCAGCCGAATTAAGGTGTATACATGGCATTTTGAACTTCGATTTCAGTCGAGCAACGGCAGAAATTCGATTCTCTCTATGTGCATGTAAACGTAGTGACTGAACAACATTCGTGTGCATGGCAGGGTTGCAAGGAGAAAGCCACTGCTCTCCAAAAAGAACATTGCTGCTCGTCTGCAGTTTGCTAAAGATCATGTGGACAAGCCAGAAGGCTATTGGAAAAATGTTTTGTGGACGGAGGAGACCAAAATATAAATTTTTGGTTTAAATGAGAAGCGTTGTGTTTGGAGAAAGGAAAACACTGCATTCCAGCATAAGAACCTTATCTCATCTGTGAAACATGGTGGTGGTAGTATCATGGTTTGGGCCTGTTTTGCTGCATCTGGGCCAGAACGGCTTGCCATCATTGATGGAACAATGAATTCTGAATTATACCAGCAAATTCTAAAGGAAAATGTCAGGACATCTGTCCATGAACTGAATCTCAAGAGAAGGTGGCTCATGCAGTAAGACAACGACCCTAAGCACACAAGTCGTTCTACCAAAGAATGGTTAAAGAAGAATAAAGATAATGTTTTGGAATGGCCAACCCAAAGTCCTGACCTTAATCCAATTGAAATGTTGTGGAAGGACCTGAAACGAGCAGTTCATATGAGGAAACCCACCAACATCCCAGAGTTGAAGCTGTTCTGTACGGAGGAATGGGCTAAAATTCCTCCAAGCTGGTGTGCAGGACTGATCAACAGTTACCGGAAACATTTAGTTGCAGTTATTGCTGCACAAGGGGGTCACACCAGATACTGAAAGCAAAGGTTCACATACTTTTGCCACTCACAGATATGTAATATTGGATCATTTTCCACAATAAATAAATGACCAAGTATAATATTTTTGTTTCATTTGTTTAACTGGGTTCTCTTTATGTCCTTTTAGGACTTGTGTGAAAATCTAATGATATTTTAGGTCATATTTATGCAGAAATATAGAAAATTCTAAAGGGTTCACAAACATTCAAGCACCACTGTATCCTTACCAGCCCCATCACCTGTTGTTTTTAGATTAATGTCCAGATTTTTTCTATTACTGCATTGCATTTTAATGTATTAGCATATCTATCAATCTTCTTTTGTTTTATTAACCGGGCCCACAGTAATTGGTGGAAACTGTTGTAGTGACCCTGCCTATGTGTGAACGTACTGTATGAGATGCTTCCCAATTCCTCCCACCAGATATTTCTTTATGACTGTGCATTGCCATGTACACACAATGCAGATACATATTACATCTCTACACTAAAGTCAGAATTAACAGTGTTTAAAAACATTAAGCTTAAAATCCATTCTGTTTAACACCATCAGCTCTGCTGTATCCTCCCTATGGTTTGAATACCACTGCCAGTCCCTTATTCCAAATGCAGCTCTTCAACTCCAATCTGTTTGGTGTCTGATGTTTTTAGGTTTGTACTGGAGATACAAGTTTAATATTACTAACACATAAGGGCAGTTTATTACTATCACTTTTGCATTGCTAAATGACCACACACTCACCTCAAAAGGCATTGTTTGTCTCAGTAATATAATCAGTACATGTACAGTGTTTGCTGTAAAACAGCAAAATAAGTCAGTTTATAAAAAAATAGTATAATCTGAATCTCCACTGGAACTTTTGTGTCAGGTAGAACCAGAGAAGTGGGCCGGAGAAGCCCATCCCAGAAGTGTCTGAGGCTGCACGGGAAAAGAAAGCCGAGCAAGGTAAGAGAAGTAGCCAATAAGCAAGGTTAAGCATTAATCCACACAGACCAGTCCTGCTCTTCCTTGCTAATTCCCGGTCACTCATTAACAAGATGGACAAAATAAGACTGAGGATTACATCGCATAGCATAGACAGCTGTGCGATGATCATTACAGAGACTTGGCTGGACAGCACCATTTCTGACATGGCCATTGAACTAGCAGGGTGCTCTGTTTCCTGAGCAGACAGGACTACACAGCACTATTAGCAACCAAGTGAATGCACATCCAGAGGGAGCTGTGATTGTGACAGAAGAATTTAACCACCCAGAACTAAGGACAGTGCTGCTCAAACTCCACAAGAATGTTAACATCCAGACCAGAGACAAAAATATTCTGGACTAAGTCTACACCAACATCTCTGGAGCATAGAAAGCTGCACCATCTCCATACCTCAGTTTATCAGGCAGCATTTCATTGGTAATGACTCCATCCTAGAAACCTCTAATCAGCAGAACAAGACCAGCTGTTAAAACTGTCCAATTCTGGAGTGGGGATGCTACCTCAGTACTGCAGGACTGGTTTGAAAACAGACTGGGAAATGTTTGCACAGGGGACAGACTTGGAGGATTATACCTCGGCTGTCCAGGCCTACATACACTTCTGTACTGAGATGGTACTAACCACTAAATCTATCGGGGTATTTCCGAACCAGAAACCGCGGATGGACGTAAATGTGCAGTCTCTGCTCAGGGCTTGAGATGCCGCCTTCAGAACAGGTGACATGGTAGCCTACAGAAATACCTGGAAGGACTTGGAGCAGAACATTAGAGAGGCTAAATGCAGGTACAAACAACACATTGAGGGGCACTTTGAAAACAACAAACCCCTGAGTATGTAGATGGGAATTAAAACCATAATAGACTACAAGAGCAGCACCCCACAGATCAGCCATGACTGATCACTCCCTAACACCCTGAACCAGGCCTGAACATGCAGAACAGCAGCGTGGGGGCTCAAATGTCCCTGCTCAAGGAGGATCATGCACTCGTCTTACAAAAATACCAAGTGAAATCCACTCAGTGGAGAATTGAGATCACCAAAGCGGCAGGACCGGACAGGGTATTGGGCCGCACCCTGAAGTCATGCACTGACCAACTAACGGGGGTGTTCGCTGATGTATTCAACCTCTCCTTACAACAGGCTGTCGTCCCCATCTGGCTTAAATCCACCACCATTGTACCAGTGTCCAAGATGTCAGCAGCTAACAGCCATAATGACTGTTGCCCTGGCCCCAACCCTTGTTCTCAGTAATCAGTGCTTTGAGAGGATTATATTATCCCATGTCAGGGACATCATCCTAAAAGATCTAGACAGCCACCAGTTTGCCCATCTGGAGAACAGATCTACAGAGGATGCCTCAACACCACCTCACGCCAAGTACTCGGTACCACTACTAGATGGAATAGAGACTGGTTTGACGAACAAAGGGAGGACATACGTATCCTCCTAACGGAGCAACACACTGCTCACGCCACCGTCCTCAGGAACCCATCTCCAGCCAACAGAGCCAGGCTAGCTGAAGTATGGTCCCACGTACAGCGAGAACTAAGGAAAATGAAAAACGAATGGTGGACCCGCCTTGCCACAGAAATACAGGGCTATGCGGACAAAGGCAACCAGCAACAATTCTACTGTGCTCTCAAGGCTGCATATGGGCCGAGACGAGGCACACACTTCCCTGTCCGAAGCGCAGATGGAACAACTCTCATAACTGAGAAATCCGCCATCCTGGCCCGCTGGGCAGAACACTACAGACAACTCCTAAACAGACACACAGAAGTCGATGACAGTGTCCTGGATGATGTCCCAAAGCTTCCAGTAATGGAAAGCCTAGATGATCTTCCTACACTTGAAGAGGTGTGATCATCAGTGAACTCCCTCAAAAACAACAAGGCAGCAGGCCCTGATGAGGTACCTGGTGAAATTCTTTGGTATGGTGGCGAAGCAGTTGCTCACTGTCTACACTCCTTCATTGTTGCTTGCTGGACTTCAGGCTGTGTCCCACAGCAATGGAAAGATGCAGACCTTGTCAGTATCTACAAGAAGAAGGGAGACAGAGCAACCTGTAGCAACAGTCGTGGCATCTCACTCTTGTCGAGTGTGGGCAAAGTGCTCACAAGGATCATGCTTCTGAGACTCATCAAGGCCGTGGCAGAAGAGGTCCTCCCTGAAAGTCAGTGTAGCTTCAGAAAGGATCGCAGTACCGTCGACATGATCTTCGTACTCAGACTGGTACAGGAGAAGTGCAGGGAGCAGCACCAAGATCTCTACATAGTCTTTATAGACTTAACCAAGGCATTCGACACAGTGAACAGGCCGCTACTGTGGGAAGTGCTTAAGAGATTTGGCTGCCCTGACAAGTTCCTGACAGTTCTCAAAAGGTCTGCATGAAGGAGCCATGGTAAGGGTCATGGGCAGGGGGAGCAAGTCTGACCCCTTCCAAGTCTGCACAGGTGTTAGACAAGGGTGTGTTATCGCTCCCGTGATCATCAACCTGTTCCTCGCCGCTGTGATGCTGGCAGCTAAGCAGCAGATTAAGCCAGAGGACTGTATCTCTCTCACATACCGGCTGGACGGCAACCTGTTCAACCTGCGCAGGCTGAAAGCTCACACGAGAGTCACACACGAGGACATACTGGAGTTACAATATGCAGACGATGCTGCCATTGCCGGCCCCACAGCCGCAGGGCTTCAGAGAAACCTAAACACACTGGACGACACTTACACACGAGCTGGTCTTCTCATTAACTGCGACAAGACCGAAGCTATGGACCAGGGTCAGCCAGGCACAGAGCCTGCCACGTTCTCCATCAAAGACACAGCGTTAAAGAATGTTCCAGTATTTACCTACTTAGGATCGGTGCTCAGCATCACAGGTGACATCACAGATGAGGTGCAGAGGCGCATCGGCCTTGCCTCCTCATCCTTTGAGGGACTTGTGGGCAGGGTATTCCTCAACAAAGACCTTACAATCAAAACAAAAGTCGCAGTGTACAGAGCCATCTGCCTGTCAATCCTGCTATATGCTAGCAAGACCTGGACATCATACAGGCGGCACATCCGCATGCTCAAGCAGTTCCACATGAGATGTCTCCAAAGAATACTTGGACTAAAGTGGTGGCACAAGGTTCCACATGCCGAGATTCACCGCAGGGCTGACATCGAGCCACTGGAAACACTGCTCCTCCAGAGGCAGCTCAGATGGGTTGGCCACATCATCCGCATGCCCAGCAACCGCCTGCCAAGACACATGCTGTATGGGGAACTCTCCAATGGCAGATGAACTGTTGGGGGGCAGCACAAATGCTTCAAGGACAACCTGAAGGCAAACCTTAAAAAATGTGGCATGCAGCCTCAGCGCCTAGAGGAAATTGCTGCGAACAGAAGCAGGTGGCGTCAGGAATGCGCTGCAGGAACTGCCACATTCACATCCGGCTACAATCAGCAGTGCGAGGAGAGAAGAAGATGGCAACATCAGCCCCCAAACAGCATAGGTGAACACACATGCGGCGTCTGCGGACGGACATGCAAATCAAGAATTGGTCTAATCACCCACAGCAGGACACATGCGGACACACAGGAGTGACGTCATCGTCAGCAATGACGGACTGCCTTAAGCAAGTAAGTAAGCAAGCTTTGAGAGGATTATATTATCCCATGTCAGGGACATCATCCTAATAGATCTAGACAGCCACCAGTTTGCCCATCTGGAGAACAGATCTACAGAGGATGCAGTCTCCATTGCACTTCATACAACCCTGTCCCACCTGGAACATCCAAACATGTATGTCAGGATGCTTTTTGTCATCTTCAGCTCCACTTTCAATACTGTAATTGCTTACAAACTAGTGCACTGACTTAACAATCTGGGATTAACCACCTCACCCTGCTCATGAATTTTGGACATCCTCACTCACAGACCACAAAATGTCAGGATAGATAACTACACATCCTCAACTCTTATCCTGAACACAAGTGCACCACAGGGCCATATGGTCAGCCCAGGCTTCTTTACCTTCTTCACCCATGATTGCACCCACATTCACCCCTCAAACATGATTTTTGAATTTTGCCGATGACACAAATACTGTGGGACTCATTACCAACAACAAGGAGGGATGCTACAGAGAGGAAGTCCAGCATCTGGCTGAGTGGTGATCTGATCCTGAACACAACTAAGACCAAGGAGATCATTGTGGACTTGAGATCCAGGAAGACCCCTCCCCCCCACACACACTTCTCATCAACAGTGAAGAGGTGGACATTGTGAACATCAAATTTCTGGGAATCCACATAGTGAAATACCTTACATTTTCCTTTAATGTTTCCCACCTGGTGAAGAAAACCCATCAGAGGCTGCTGGAAAGCTTCTATAGAAGCACCATAAGGCCTCACCAATTTAATTAGTTGGTTCTCGGATTTTTTCAGGAAAAATATGAAGCGAGCGGGCGAAATAAAAATAAAATTTAAAAAATGCTCTGATGGTAAAATTAGCAGTGGAAATAGACCAAACAATACAGGCAAACCAGTAAACAGAATTTCAACACACCTGTCAAAGATTTTACGCTTCTGTTTGCTGAATATCCTAACAATCACAAACACAGGCTTTGCAGGACTCCCCTCCACAGGCATGTTTCTTCCACAAGTCTTTATCGAAAGTGAAAGGGGCGATTTGATTGGCTTTCGACATCACGTGACCTCACATCACGTGACCTTTTCTGTTGGCGGGAGTTTGATTTCGATTTTTTTTTTTCATTTTGCATTTTCTTCAAGCGGCGATTCCGAGAACCAACTAATTGAATTGGTGTGGCCTAGAAAGCTCTCTCTCTGCAAATGTGTCACAGTACACTGTAAAAACAAAAATCTTGAGAAAACTCAAATTATCAAGGCAACATGATGCAAGAAATTTTTGAGTTTTCTTAACTTTTGTCCACTGTTGTTGACGTTACTAATGTTTTCAAGTCTAGACGAGAGTTCTGCCAACTCGAATCTTCTTGTTCACCTAATTATGGTAGTCTTGTGAGACTAATAATGAAATTTAACAATGAAATATATTGTTTCAGTTGTATTTAAGGAATGCTCAACAAATGAATTAATATATAAATAAAATGAAGAGCACACAGCTGAAAGTTAGCTGAAACCATGTTTATGAACATGAGGGATAACAGGTAAAGACTGAGGTAAGTCTTACCTTGAGTACAACACACAAAAATGTGTTGACTAAATATAGTGATAAAGGGCCTCAACCACTTCACAAATGTTGCAAACGCTGTCCTCGACAAAAAGCTTCAACTTGCTTGTCATGAACTTCAGGCCACGAGATCCTCTGCCCATAAAATGCAGAACAACCTCCTGCTCACACATCTTAAATTAGGAGCTGCACAGGGTTTCCCTCAAGGGGCTAACAAAACCGACTGCAACTCAAAAATCCTTGTTATAGTATTTTGAAAATACTTTTTCAGACAGCAATAGCGAGAAGTTTGCTGGTGAGACAAGTATTTGTTAGTTGCAAATAACCAAGCTTTATTTCTGAATCAGATCAATTTGAACATTGCACAGCAGAGAACAAGAAGGACTTGGCCTGGGTCATGAAGACAGCACAGAAAATTGGGGTAGCTGTGCTCCTGGACCTGGATGATGTGTATGTTGAACCTACAAAAGAAAGCCAGCAACATCAGCAAACACTCAACCCACCCAGGACACCACCTGTTTGTCCCCCCACCATCAGGGAAAAGAGACAGCACCATCAAACCCTGGACTAACAAGCAGAGGAACAGCTTTGTCCCAGAGCTGTGGCCTCCATCCCTCAAACCCCCAACACACACACGCATGCACATACCTGCCAATAGCTACTGAGGACTACCTGGTGCAATATGGACAGTTGTGCACTATTTTTGAAAGCTACTGCTACCTGCATTTTAAAATTTATTTATTAAGTATTTTTAAAAATAATCTCATTTTATTGATGCTAATTGTTGCTTGTTGCTGATTATTTGTTCTTGGTTTGTTTGTTTGTTTGTTTGTTTGTTTGTTTGTATTTATTTTTGTTCATTGCTGTTGGTCAGTGAGTCACCAAAAATAATTTCATTGTTGCGCACAATGACAATAAAGGATATCAAATCTTGAATCTTTAATGTACAATACCTTCACAACTTTGGGCCATCCCTTCTTTATACAGTGGCTTGTCTTTCTGACTAATGCCCTCTTTTTGGTGGAAGGCCTCCTCTAGACAGAGCTGTGATTGTGCCATATTCTTTTCATTTCCACAACTTTGTCCCACACTTGTTTTGATAGCTTCTTGCTTTTCATGATTCTATTAGTTTTGGTATGTTCTCTAACAACCGCTGTAGTCTTCCAAGCAAGGTCTGTCTGTCTGTCTGTCTGCACACACACACACACACACACACACACACACACGTGTCTGTGTATGTATATGTAATATCTGATGGCAACTTGCACAATGAATAATTTAGGGGCTTCACACCAACAGGGGAGAATATCTATGCAATCACGTATTGATTAAATGCTGTTGATTTTTTTCCCCAATCACTTCAATATTATCAGCTATTTTGTGTATACACAAAATAGCTGATAATATTGCACGTATGTGTGTGCATGCATGAATCTATAGATTGATGCACTGTAAAAAAATGATTTGTTGTTTGAACTTAAAAAAGTTAGCACCTGGGCTGCCTTAAAATTTTGAGTTAATGGAAATTCATATAGCAAGTTAAATTGTTTGCCTCATTGTGTTAACTTACTATATTCATTTCAATTAACTCAAAATTCTAAGGCAGCCTGGGTACTAACTTTAAGTCAAAACAACAAATCATTTTTTACAGTGTGGGAAATGATTCTAATTAAGCCGATTCCAGGTCAGAACGCTACAAAATGCTTGTGCTTATGGGCATGATATTAAACTATGTGCAGAGGAATCAAGTGATTCTGGTCTCAAGGTGGCTGCTACTACTGTGGCATCCATTTTTATGAATAATTTTACCATACAGTATACCATCAGAAATCACATAAGTCTGTTTTACTGGTTCTGTGTGACTGATCAGAAGGGAAGGTTAACCCTCAAAGCTTTCTTGTTCACGCTGATCTCAGGTTCATTCAGCATTGTATATGTGTACATGCATAAGGTCAGTAAAGGCTCTTTTCGAGATTACCTAACAACCAAATTTTCTAAGCTGTTAAATGTCAGAGCTTAACATTACAGCTACAGGGCTTTGTCTAAAGAATCAAATGTCAGATATCAGGCATGTCTTGCAATGTTTAATTATCTGGCAGAATTACTCCAATGGCACAAAATTTGCATATTGCAAAAGTAACCAGGATGTATGAGTGAATGAAGGAAGCCACAGTACCAGTCAAAGGTTTGAGTGTACTTCCTCTGAATTGTTTAAGCTCCTACAGTTTCTTGGCAATGTTTATGGAGCAAAGGCAGAGTTAAAGCAATGACCAAGAAATTATCTATAAAACTGGGTTCCCTCAACTTCGCCAGAGTTTGTCTTTATAATACTTTAATTCTCCATGTTTTTGAATCATTGTTATAAGAAGCAGTGATGAACAGTGAAGAAGAAGATGGTTAAATATTTACTAACCCTAAACCAAGCTTCAGTTAATGTTCACATCAAACATCAGAACAGAAAAAAGAAAACATGATCTCCGTGACTTTGACCATGACATGTTTGTTGGTGCCAGACAGTTTGGTTTAAGTTTTTCAGAAACTGCTGAGCTACTGGGATATTCACACACAACTTTTTCTCTAGTGTTTACCTCTTTAAAAAAATCCAACAAGCAGTAGTTTTGTAGGGTGGAAGTACTTTGTTGATAAGAGGGGTCAGAAGCAAATAGCCAGACAGGTTTGAGCAAACAGGAATAACCTCATATAACCACTCGTTCAAATCATGGTGAGCAGAAAACCATCTCAAAATCGACATTGAACCTTGAAGCGGATGGGCTACAGCAGGGGTGTCAAACATACAGCCCGCGGGCCGCATCCGGCCCACCAGATGGTTTAATCCAGCCCCAGACTTGTAGAGAAAAAATTTCTAAGGATGTCAAAAAAAAAAGTAAATCTCTAGCCTATTCCTGTGACGACTTATGAATTTTTAAAGAAATAACTGAAATGCTCAATTCAGCCGCTAGGGGCAACCAAAAAAAGCAGCACTGACATAACAAGAGATCAGAAAATAAACAGCACATTTTAGCAACGTGTCCAGATATGCTGTCTGATTCCATGAATGGCAGTCTTGCCTCACCACTATTAAGTTGCTATCAAAATTATCATCAAGAGTGATACCCCCATTACCAAAATGTCTGTCAAAAAGAAGAAAAGTTGATGTAGAGTGCAGAGTTTTCCAGGAAAAATGGACTGAATATTATTTATTCACAGAGGTGAATACAAAACCAGTGTGCTTGTAATCAACAGGTTGCAGTGCTCAAAGAATATAATATTCGGCGTCACTATGAGACTCATCATAAAGAAAAATTTCACAATTTGTATGGACAATTAAGAAAAGAGAAGATAAACGAATTGTTAGCTGGTCTGAAGAAACAGCAGTCTGCATTTACTCGCAGCCATGAGGTCAGTGATGGAGCAGTGAAAGCTAGCTACCTTACTGCAAATGAGTTGGTGCAAGCATCCAAGCCATTTTCTGATGGTGAACTCGTGAAAAAATGCTTGCTGAAGGCTGCAGAAGTCGTGTGTCCTGAAAAGCAATCTGCCTTTGCCAACGTTAGTCTATCGAGGAACACTATTGCAAATAGGGTTGAAGATCTCTCACAAGACTTGGGCAGCCAAATGAATGACAAAATCAAGTAATTTATTGCATTTTCGGTTGCAATTGATGAGAGCACCGATGTCACAGATGTTGCACAACTGTGCATATTTATTCGTGGTGTTGATGAGACTTTGACTGTCACTGAGGAGTTCCTTGAGTTGGTGCCTATGAAGGACACTGAGGAGTTCCTTGAGTTGGTGCCTATGAAGGACAACAGCGAATGACATATTCAGCTCTCTCGTTAGAGCGCTGGACAAGGTCGGAGTGGACTGGTCCCGTGCTGTCAGTTTGGCTACAGATGGTGCCCCATCAATGATCGGGAGAAAGGCAGGCGTTGCGACAAAATTCAGAGAGAAAGTGCAGGCTTGTAAATTTCATCAGAACACGAGGTCTGAATCACCATCAGTTTAACTGTTTTCTCAGTGATAATTACATTCCGGCTGGCTTACCATACCACACTGAAGTACGGTGGTTAAGCCGAGGTGCCGTACTCAAGCGTTTCTTTGAACTACAAGAGGAAATTGGACAGTTCATGGAGAAAAAGGGCAGACCAGTAGAGGAATTTAAATGCCCGGAATGGGTGCGGGATCTGGCCTTTATGGTGGATATTACACAGCACCTGAATAATCTTAACAAAATGTTGCAAGGCCGCAGAAAAGTTGTCACTCAGTTTTACGATAGCGTATGCGCATTCAAGTTGAAACTGTCACTCTGGGAGACACAGCTATCTAACGGTGACACCTCTCATTTCCCATTGCTCACAGCTATGCGTGCGACCGAACATAATGCTGATTTGGATCAATACAAAGACAAGATAACAGAATTGCTGCAGGAGTTCAAGTGGAGATTTCAGGTTTTCAGTGAACTTGAGGACGAATTTGCCTTTTTTCGCTTGCCATTTACAGTCAATGCTTCTGATATGCCCGCTGACATCCAACTCGAGATAATTGACTTGCAATGTGATTCCGATATGAAGCAGAAATTTGCGTCAGTGGGCTTAGACACATTTTATCAATATCTCTTGCCAGGGTATCCCAAATTAACATCCCTAGCTGCAAAGGTTTTATCCATGTTTGGGACTACCTATCTTTGTGAACAGGCATTCTCTGTTATGAACCTCAACAAAACAAAGCACCGCTCAAGGTTATCAAACGCACAAATGAATGACATTGTGAAATGTGCTGCTACTCAGGATTTGAAACCTGATATTGATGCCCTCGTGAAGGCTAAAAGATGGCAAGTGTCATAGCCTGGGCCCGCCCATCCTAAGCGTGACGCAACACGAGGGCCTGTTCCGAGCTTAGTCTGGCCAGGCAGGCTATCTACAGCATTTCCAAGCTCCCGAAAAATCGGGAACCAATCAACTTTGAGCATCTCCAACGGCCCTGGGTAGAGGCGTGTTCAAGGCAGTGACGTAGTAGAACTGCGACCGGAAGCCATAGATTGTTTACAGAATCTATGCCGGAAGCGCTTCATTCACATCACGAACATGGAGCAGCGGCAAGCCTTTAACACAGCGGTAGATGCTGTATTGAAAGCATTCAACGGGAAGTTCTCATTGAAAACGGAGCAAAGAGCAGCCCTGGAGGTATTTATTGAAAGGAAGGACGTTTTCGCCTTGCTCCCGACCGGCTTCGGTAAGAGTTTAATCTACCAGTTAGCCCCGTCGCGTCGCATACGTCAGAGGAAAGAGTGATGTGATTGGTTTAAGCTTCGTCACAGCCTTTTCTGGCTTCGACCAGTAGCAAACTGAGGCATTTCAGGGAGGCGGGTCAACCACGGGCTCTGGGAAACGGTTTGGCTTAATAGCTTGGCCAGACCAAATGCTCGGAGAGCTTTGAAGTCACGTTAGCCAGGCTACAAGTGTCAGGAGCCAGCAGCAGCCAATAGACTTGATGAGAGAAAGCGGGGAGGGAGGTTAATCAGCATTAAGGCCTGGGCCTAATTCTTGTAATGTTCACAAATGTTTGCAGTCTGAAGAATGCAGTTCTTTGAAAATAAGATTATGGTTTTACTTTAAAAGACAATGAATATTGTGCAGTATATCATTCTCAGCATCAGTAGGCCTAGCCTACAAAATAGTTTGATCTGATGTAGCCTAATCATATTGCTCATGCACTGCTATAACTTTTGTTTGTTAATTTAATTTAATTTTTCATAAATTTGCACATTTACATTTTTAGGCAGGATGTTTAGGCTACTTTCTTCATAGCTCCCACTTGAGTTTAGTGTGGGGAGTTGGTTCAGGTTGTCAGATGTAAAAATGTATTCACTCAACTGCATAAAAATAAACCAGTTGTTTGAGAGTGAAATGCATTTTATTTCAAATCCATTGGCCTCTCTGTGAATAAATGTGTAATAATCTAGATCCCTTGTGATCAGTGATTATGTAGGCTACAAATGTAGGCTGAAGCATAAAGCATAGCCTACTGAAAAAACAATGCTAAAGATTTGGAGTTGACAAAGGTTATTTTGCAATTATTTTACTGGTCCGGCCCACTTGAGATCAGATGGGCTGTATGTGGCCCCTGAACCAAAATGAGTTTGACACCCCTGGGCTACAGCATTCCTGTTAGCTAAGAACAGGAATCTGAGGCTACTGTGGGTACAGATTCACTGAAACTGAACAGTTGAAGATTGGAAAACATCACCTGGTCTTAACTGAAGCTCGTGACCCATATCTGCATTATTATATGCATTGTGCTGCTGCCACATGAACAGAGTCTTGACTGTGAAGACGACTGGTTTGAAAGAGGAGTAATATTACAGTGAAACAGCCATCTCTGAACAGAGCCCACTTATCACCTAATTATAATGCTGTCGTGGCATGTTTACTCAGTCTCATGCCAGATTACACCTCCAAACATTGTGTCCTATCATGTTCATGCGGAGTTTAAAATAACAGGGATTCCCCATTTATTAGCAGCACTGATGAAGCAAATCTTTTTAATATTCTGAACTTACAGCACCACGATGAAGCAAATGCTGAAGATAAATGAATCTATAATTGTATGGTTCTCCTGTTCTCAGGAAATCAGTAGGTTTTGCATGATTGTATAATAGCTGTATAGCCACTAGTTTAAACGTGCCATTTACTGTTTACTCTCTTCTTTCATGATGGGTCTAATTTCAGAATTAGTTCATGAGCTCCAGGCCGTCAGTGGTTCTGCAATCACACATTTAACAATTACAGGAACCATAAAAGGCTTGATGCTTATTAATCTATTAGGCTGCTTTTTTTCCCTTTCTGGTATACAAATCTCCACCACATTCAATCATTCAAATAATTAGAGAATAATCTAACCTACCGGCAGCACGGTGGTGTAGTGGTTAGCACTGTCGCCTCACAGCAAGAAGGTCCGGGTTCGAGCCCTGTGGCCGGTGAGGGCTTTTCTGTGTGGAGTTTGCATGTTCTCCCTGTGTCCGCGTGGGTTTCCTCCGGGTGCTCCAGTTTCCCCCACAGTCCAAAGACATGCAGGTTAGGTTAACTGGTGACTCTAAATTGACCGTAGGTGTGAATACAATTCACTCCTTGTATGACAAAATTTCATGATGGATTAAAGAGGATCTGAAGCCAAAACGTGATTTTATTTCTTATTTTTCATTTAATTTAAGGCATTACAATAGGATTGTTATGTTGTATTTGTTCCCTGGGTAGGGAAAGTACGACAGTCAAAGGTTTGATGTATTATCGATGACCAGTAGCACAAAAAGAGGATATAATTCTAAATATCTTAGAATTTGTCTCCTCATAGTATATAAGAGAAAGATATAGCATTACATTTTGTGATGCCATGATCAGCATTTGCAATACTTTAACACATAGATTGAAAATTCTTTCTAAATTCAGACATTAAGTGTTGCTCTACATTGATATTTTTCAACTTGTATTTTCTCAACACTTCCTAGGCTTCCATTTTTCACGGGCTGCTTATCTCCTCAGTTTGCTGCGTCCTCACATCTATCAGGATCTGGAGCTCAAGGTGTAGTATTTGGTGAATATTTAATTTCAGATGTGTGATGGTCTATATAGTCTTGAAAACTGCAGCTTCCACTGAACTATAACATATTTCTCTTTTGTATGTGTACTGTATTTGTGTTGAACTCATTTCCAGTTAATTTAATATGTAATAAATAAGACCTAGACCTACATACTGTATTATAATGATGATCATGAAATCTATGTCTATCTTTATACCAGCCCTTATTTATAATTTAATAACAAAATAATATATTTTGCATTAAAAGAGCAAACAATATTTATACCCTGTGTCTGAAATCACTCTCATTCACTACTCCCTACTCACTATATAGGGAATTACTATATAGAGGACTATATAGTGGGGCGGCACGGTGGTGTAGTGGTTAGCGCTGTTGCCTTACAGCAAGAAGGTCCGAGTTCGAGCCCCGTGGCCGGCGAGGGCCTTTCTGTGTGGAGTTTGCATGTTCTCCCCGTGTCCGCGTGGGTTTCCTCCGGGTGCTCCGGTTTCCCCCACAGTCCAAAGACATGCAGGTTAGGTTAACTGGTGACTCTAAATTGACCATAGGTGTGAATGTGAGTGTGAATGGTTGTCTGTGTCTATGTGTCAGCCCTGTGATGACCTGGCGACTTGTCCAGGGTGTACCCCGCCTTTCGCCCGTAGTCAGCTGGGATAGGCTCCAGCGTGCCTGCGACCCTGTAGAACAGGATAAAGCGGCTACAGATAACGAGACGAGACGAGGACTATATAGTGAGCTCAAGTGAAAAAACACTTTCGGACACTACTCCGTCGGGCTGCTATTTACGTCATTACTGTCGCACAATGAAAATGTGCCAGATCAGTCAGCTGGTGGGTTTCAAAATATTGAATACAGCATGCATATATTTTTGTGATAAATACATATTATACTGAACATATTTCCCACATTAATCAATACAAAGTACTTTGTGTCTGGTGCATCTTTCAGTTCTTTTAAATCAAGGCTGAATATTTTCTTCTTCGCCGCTGCCTTTTATTAAATCAAACTTGAAGCTTTTGATTTGATTTCTTTCAGCGCGACCGCAATGCATGATGGTATATATTGCTTGGTTAGTGATCATCGGTTGTACACTACTTTTCATGATGCATTGTGGGATACTTTGAGTGCACTATATAGGGTGTAATAATTCTCACTATACATTCGGACAGCACAACAAAATAGCGAACTCGCTATATAGTCCACTATATAGTGAGTAGTGAGTGATTTTAGACATAGGGATAGATTATTAGAAATCCTTATAAATAAATCATAAATAATTTTAAGTGCTTAATAACTGTCATCTCTAAATGATGTCAGGTAAAATGATCTTAACTTTATTTAACATTATCTTGAGCTAACAGGTTATAGAAAACAAATGCTTGTCTAATTCTTTCAGCTTGTAGCCTAATCTACATTATAACCTAAAATTGCACTGGGTATAATTGGGAACTGTGGAGTCACTTTGATTATCACCGTCATCCACATCATTCTCTCGAGTCTTATCACCTGAGACATGTCTGTTTCTATCACCACATTTGTTAAATTGTCTTCATATCCAACATCATCTTTGCAGGAGGATAGCATAGGCATTATTAGAAAAGAAAACAATTTAGGTGAAAAATACTGATGGGCTCCCAAAAAAGAGGGATCAAGAAAAAAATTAACTTTTGACTGTTGAACAACATATGACTAGTTTTCCCAGACAACACATATAAATTTATTATTTGTGAATGCCAGTAAATACATTTTCTCCACTGTGAAATCAACACCGTGATTTTGACTTATGTCTGAACATAAGATAGAACATAGAGGGAGATTTGTATTTAATTTTTTTAATTATTATTGTTAGAGAAATTCTAATATGGGTTTGGATGAACATTAAATGGATCTCCAGTAAATTATGTAGGAGGAAAACGGATGAGAAAAATGTTGACTGATGCTTTTCTTCCCCCTTCTAACTGTACAGAAACATGGACTGAAGGTGTACTTGAGGGATCCCCATGCCTTTACCCCCATGCTGGAAGAAGGGGTCAGGGGGCGGCCCCCTCGCTCTCTTTTACTCGGCAGTAATCTGGCAAAGAATCAGAAAGGGATTGGAAAGTTCTCAGAGAAAGATGCAAAGGTTTATACCAAATGGTCATTCCTAATTTATCATGCATATTTTCATGTGGTCTTGTGTTGTAATTCATACAGCCACCATGATTTGCATATTGATTATTGATTCTGAAAGTTATGCAGAATGTCTAGACATCATAAATGTCTTTTGCCAAAAGGCTTACCCTGAGTATGTTGCACATTTGGAGAAGCTGGCCTGTGCAATTCACCCACTCCTTGATGCGCCACCTGTAGACATCCCAGGAGTTATCGAGGGGTCCTTGAGGAAAAGAATAGCAGCTATGAAGAGTTTGAAACCTTTAGTAAAGTCTGGTAAACCCCCTGAATTTTATTAATTGAAACTGAAAATAAATTGTATTTGGTATTTCCAAACCACAAATACAACTTACAGGTAACTTGTTGAAGTATCACATTGCAATGTAAGATACTAAATGGGGAGTAAATCTAGTTTTCAGTCATTTACACAACTATTGTTTAGCCTGATATGAATTCAAGATTTGCGATTACGTATCTGTTTTTTAGGGCTGAAACTGGGAAAAAACATACCAGACTTTTATGAACTCATAACAGCTCCAGCAATGAAGGTCAGTTTGGACAATTTACTTTGCATTCCATAATTTATTTCAAATACTAAAGGTTCATCAAGAGCTAAAAAAAGACAATTTTTAATTTTTAGACAATGACAAGCTGTCATTCGGCAGCTTTCTGTTGTAATGCAGTATTATTTAACCAACAAATCTCTTTCTTTTTCAAAATTAATAGTGGTATACAGTTGTTTTTATTGTATATGGTATTTATTCATGAAAAGTCCACTGAATTACAAGTAAAGTCTGTATATGTAACAGTCTGGGCATATAAAAATGAAGGTAAAAGTTTAACACATGATGGTTTTTCACATTTATTTTTGAACATAAACGGTGTTTTATCCAATAAAATTGGGTGGGGTTTACAAATTGGTACAGTAAAAATAACAGCATTGGTTTGTATTCCAATTTATGGTGTTTTGATATTTTGGATACCTTTTTACCCCCCAGTTACAGTGGTGTTATTAATTTTTTTTTTTTGTTTTGCTGTTGAACAGTATTTCACTGTAAGATACATGGACGTTTTTACAGTGTAAAAATGTGGAAATGTTTAAAGGGTGAATACTTGTGCGAGGCACTGTATTATTTGTTATTTAGTAGAAATATGGAGGTGATTATAGTAAAGCATGCACACTGATTGGTCAAAAGATTCAGACTATTTCTTAATAATCACCTCAAGTGACTTGGCAAAAATGGCGGCCAACTGCTTTGTCACCTTAAGTGAGGAAGAATGACAAATGATGAAAGAAAATGCTGTTCCTAAAAGCACTAAAGATACTACAAATTTTGGTCTAAAACTATTCAAAGATAAGGTGGAATTGTGATTTATTTTATCTATTTCAAAACAAAGTATTTTATATGAGCCAGTGTAGATATGTGAAACAAGTCTGTTCCGCGCCTTAATTACATTTGCATGCTGCTTTTGAAGTTTGAAATAATTTTTTAAATACAACCCCAATTCCAAAAAAGTTGGGACACTCTAAAACATCAGTAAAATCAGAATGTGATAATTTGCAAATCATGGAAACCCTATATTGCATTGAAAATAGTACAAAGACAATGTATCAAATGTTGAAACTGAAGAATTTTATTGTTTTTTGAAAAATATATGCTCATTTTGAATTTGATGTCACCAACACATTTCAGAAAACTTGGGACAGGGACAACAAAAGACTGAAAAAGTTGTGTAATGCTAAAAAAAAGTAATTTGGTTAATTGGCAACAGGTCAGTGAAATGATTGGGTATAAAAAGAGCATCCCAGAGAGGCAGAGTCTCTCAGAAGTAAAGATGGGGAGGGGTTCACCGCTCTGTAAAAGACTGCTTGGGCAAACAGTACAACAATTTAAGAATAACGTTCCTCAATGTAAAATTGCAAAGAATTTGGGGATCACATCATCTATGGTACATAATATCATTAAAAGATTCAGAGAATCTGGAGAAATCTCTGTATGCAAGACACAAGGCTGAAAGCTGACATTGGATGCCTGTGATCTTCAGGCCCTCAGGTGACACTGCATTAAAACCAGACACGTGTCTGTAGTGGAAATCACTGTATGGGCTCAGGAACACTTCAGAAAACCATCATCTGTGAAAACAGTTCATTACTGCATCCACAAATGCAAGTTAAAACCATATATAAACAATATCCAGAAACACAGCTACCTTCTCTGGGCCCGAGCTCTTTTACGATGGACTGAGGTGAAGTGGAAAATTGTCCCAAGGTCTGATGAATCGAAATCTGAAATTCTTTTTAGAAATCTTGGACATCACATCCTCCAGGCCAAAAAGGAGAGGGACCATCTGGCTTGTTATCAGTGCACAGTTCAAGAGCCAGCGTCTGTGATGGTATGAGGGTGCATTAATGTACGTGACATTGGGTAGCTTGTACATCTTGGAAGGCATCATGAATGCTGAATGATATATACATGTTTCAGAGCAACATGCTGCCATCCAGACAAAATATTTTTCAGGGAAGGCCTTCCTTCTTTCAGCAAGACAATGCCAAACTGCTTTCTGCACATATTAAAACTGCATGGTTCTGTAGTAAAAGAGTCCGGGTGCTAAACTGGCCTGCCTGCAATCCAGACCTGTCTCCCATTTAAAACATTTGGTGCATTATGAAGCTCAAAATATGACAAAGGAGACCCGAACTGTTGAGCAACTGAAATTGTGTATTGTGCAAAAAATGGGACAATGTTTCTCTTTCAAAACTACAGCAATTGCTCTCCTCAGTTCCCAACCGTTTAAAGAGTGTTGTTAAAAGTAGAGGTGATGCAACACAGTGGTAGACATGCCCCTGTCCCAACTTTTTTGAAACGTGTTGCTGACATCAAATTCAAAATGAGCACATTTTTCAAAAAACAATAAAATTTCTTAGTTTCAACATGTGATCTGCTGTCTTTGTACTATTTTCAAAGAAATATAGGGTTTCCATGATTTGCAAAATTATCACATTTTTGTTTTTATTTACAGTTTACACAGTGTCCCAACTTTTTTGGAATTGGGGTTGTACTATTTTTTAAAAATAATCACCTGTGTACTTATACTAAAACAATTATCCACCTCAGGCTCAGTGAATAATAATCTTGACTTCATCTTGCTTATTTTTCACCGATATTCACTTCACCATCGGCAAATAATTGTTAAATATTATTATGTATAGGTTTGTAAATGGGATCAGGTAGAGGCCTGTTTTTCAGGATTTGGTACCAATCACTTTGTGCATTCTAATTAAACAAACTATACTGTTATCTACTTCATCATTTTTCTGATCATCCACAGGTTTTAAATCAGTGGTTTGAGTCTGAGCCATTGCGAGCAACGTTAGCCACTGACTCTGTAATAGGAGCCAATACGAGCCCCAACAACCCTGGTAGTGGGTACGAGTATGCTGCTTTATGGCTTTTCACTTTGCATTAAGGTTTGTTTACGTTCTTCTAACGCACAATGTAATGCAGGTATGTTCTCTTGCACCACATAATGGGTGAGCTGGAAAAGGAAATGGGGGCCTGGGGTTACGTGGAAGGGGGCATGGGTGGTGTCTCCAAGTCCATTACTAACTCTGCACGCTCCCTTGGAGCAGATATCTTTACTGAACAGGTAAAGATTTGAAGTGAGTCTCTGTGCCCGTTTTTTAGTGCTTGGTAGGCTGTTTTGTGGCTGAGTATTGGAGGAACCTTTGTATTTTTAGGAAGTTAGTCAAGTTCTGATTGGACCAGGTCATACTGCCAATGGTGTTGTGCTGAAAGATGGTACTGAAGTTCACAGTAAAGTGGTTCTATCCAATGCTACTCCCTATGTAACCTTCAAACATCTTACTCCACAGGTAAATGCTTCTTAAAGGAACAGTCCACCGTACTTCCATAATGAAATATGCTCTTATCTGAATTGAGACGAGCTGCTCCGTACCTCTCCGAGCTTTGCGCGACCTCCCAGTCAGTCAGACGCAGTCAGACGCGCTGTCACTCCTGTTAGCAATGTAGCTAGGCTCAGTGTGGCCAATGGTATTTTTTGGGGCTGTAGTTAGATGCGACCAAACTCTTCCGCGTTTTTCCTGTTTACATAGGTTTATATGACCAGTGATATGAAACAAGTTCAGTTACACAAATTGAAACGTAGCAATTTTCTATGCTATGGAAAGTCCGCACTATAATGACAGGCGTACTAACACCTTTTGCGCGCTTCGGCAGCGCATTGATATCTGAGCTTCGTATCAATGCGCTGCCGAAGCGCGCAGAAGGTGTTAGTACGCCTGTCATTATAGTGCGGACCTTCCATAGCATAGAAAATTGCTACGTTTCAATTTGTGCAACTGAACTTGTTTCATATCACTGGTCATATAAACCTATGTAAACAGGAAAAACGCGGAAGAGTTTGGTCGCATCTAACTACAGCCCCAAAAAATACCATTGGCCATACTGAGCCTAGCTACATTGCTAACAGGAGTGACAGCGCACCTGACTGCGTCTGACTGACTGGGAGGTCGCGCAAAGCTCGGAGAGGTACGGAGCAGCTCGTCTCAATTCAGATAAGAGCATATTTCATTATGGAAGTACGGTGGACTGTTCCTTTAAAATACTGCAAATTTCACTAAAAGAAATTTTTAACAAGCATGACTGACAAAGAATACTGTTTTTTTTCCATGCAATTTTTGTCTGGTTATAGGATGCACTTCCTCAGAAGTTTATTAACGCTGTTGATCAGATTGATTACACCTCTCCTGTCACCAAAATTAATGGTATGTTCATCCTGGCCCAATCTTAGAACCATCAAACTGCAAGTATTCTCTCGCATTATCTGTCAATGTAAGAAGATTTCAAAGCAAACTAGTAAGTTACAGCACTTTTGTCTGTCATATTTGTAAATTTACAGTGGCTGTGGACAAACTGCCAAATTTCTTGGCTGCCCCGAATACAGCTGATGGAAAGCCAGGGCCACATCACCAGTGTTCCATTCACCTGAACTGTGAGAGTGTGGCGATATTAGAGGCAGCATATAAGGAGGGCCAGCAAGGGCGCCCTTCCTCAAGGTTGGCAAACTGGTGCATGATGGCATAAATTTGAATTAGTTATTAAAAATAAATGATATAATTAAAGGAATACAGCTAGGTTTAATTCAGAAATAAGCCCGCAAATGACTATAAATCTCAATCGGTAAATGAAATCTCTCTTGTCCATTCTTTATTTGCATAGTGCATACACATCGTAGGTAGATATTTGCATGTTACAACTGCTGTGCGTAGCACATCCTCAACCACTGTAACCACAACTTTAATGAACGCCTGAAATGACAGTATTCTGTACAATTGCTTGCCATCAGATGGTTTAGAAACTGCAGTCAATTTGTATCTTTTGGAATATTCGTTTCATTTTGACTTCGAGCCAGAATCACTGTGTTTTATATACTGGTTAACATTACATTATATTACATTAATGGCATTTAGTAGATGCTCTTATCCAGAGTGATGTACAACATACCCAGAGCAGCCTGGGGAGCAGTTGCGGATTAGGTGCCTTGCTCAAGGGCATTTCAGCCATTCCTGCTGGTCCAGGGAATTGAACTGGCAACATTTTGGTCCCAAAGCTGCTTCTCTAACCTTTAGGCCTTGACTTCCCCTTTAAAGAACAAAGCCTCATCTTTCTCATGCTATCAGTATCTTTGCACTCCAAACACAGGACAAGATTCTCATTTAAAGGGATGACTGTCTTCAAACCTCGGTTTTGAGGAAAAAAGGACAATTCAAAGGAAACACAACATCCATCCATCCATCCATTATCTGTAGCCGCTTATCCTGTTCTACAGGGTCGCAGGCAAGCTGGAGCCTATCCCAGCTGACTAAGGGCGAGAGGCGGGGTACACCATGGACAAGTTGCCAGGTCATCACAGGGCTGACACAGAGACAAAACCATTCACACTCATACCTACAGTCAATTTAGAGACACCAATTAGCCTAACCTACACGCCTTTGGGGGAAACCGGAGCAAACCCACGCGGACAACATGCAAACTTCATACAGAAAGGCCCTCGTCAGCCGCTGGGCTCGAACCCAGGACCTTCTTGGATGAGGTGACAGCGCTAACCACTACACCACCATGCCACCCGGAAACACAACAGTGATTGATAATATTAATACACACACATGCAAACTCTGTCACACATGCAAATCTGATGTCAGTGATATCTTAATCCCAAATGTAAATGTTATCATTGACTGTGCAATATTTAAAGATGATGCTTTTCATTTAGTTGTACTGTAATTTTCAGTACCCAGAGTGGTTCACACAAGGGGTATTTTGCCTCAACATGCTATGATTAAGAATGACATAATGCACAGCTTCTGCAGCTCAAGGAAGCATTCTCTTGAAAGTACCAAAACGTGTGTGTGTGTGTGTGTGTGTGTGTGTGTGTGTGTGTGTGTACACAGTATATACAGTGTGTGTGATATTATTTATATATTATATATATATATATATATATATATATATATATATATATATATATATATATATATGATAACTTCTCATCTAATACTGTTGAGACAGATTTAGCATTTTCTGCATTTGAATTACTCAGATACTTAACTTGAAAAATAAACATGGCTTAAAAATGACAGAAAAAATATCACTGAAAAGGAGAATCTGTGGTGGTGGTGCAGTGGTTAGTCCTGTCGCTTCACAGCAAACATGTTCTGAGTTCAAATCTGCCAATCAACCAGGGTCTTTCTCTGTGGAGTTTGCATGTTCTCTCTGCACTTGCATGGGTTTCCTCAGGGTGCTCCAGTTTCCTCTCACAGTCCTAAAACATGTGGATTGGGTAAACTGGTAATTCTACTTGTGTGTGTGCGCACGCATGTGTATATGAATCTGTGTCTGTGTGTTAGATCTGTGATAGATATGCAGATATCAGCTGGGATTAGCTCCAGCTCACCCGTAATGGATAAGTGGTATAGATAATGAAAGAAGAATCTGCTCTTATATTATTTGCTTCTCATCTTTATTGACTATTCAATGATCATAACATACTATCATATGAAAAATGCCAGTATGCTACAGTTGATGGTGAATACAGAAAGGACATTTAATTGAAGGTAAACTAGTAGTGTAATTCTACAATTTCCCTTTGGGGATTAATAAAGTAATCATCCATCCATCCATCCATCTGGTCCGTGGTGGCCACAAATACATTTTTTTTTAAATTGTAAAACAAATGAAATCCTGTTTGTTAAAATGTTCTGCTCAAATGTATTCTGTCATTGACCAGACTTGAGTTTTAATACACAAATATACCGAAGATAAAAATTGATTGAATAGCAGCACCATTGGTAAAATTGACGTATGCTCTCTGACTTGATGTTATACTTGTTTGATACAAATAGTTTTAGCTCTAGGGATGATTTTGCTTATTGTTTTCCAGTTAAGAGAAACAATCTGTCAGATCAGTTCATTCTATGTGTCAGCCCTGTGATGACCTGGCGACTTGTCCAGGGTGTACCCTGCCTTTCTCCCGTAGTCAGCTGAGATAGGCTCCAGCTTGCCTGCGACCCTGTAGAACAGGATAAAGCGGCTAGAGATAATGAGATGAGAGATCAGTTCATGTTTTATATATACCTGATGTAAAGTGATAATTCATTCATTATCCTTAACCGCTTATCCTGTACAGGGTCGTGGGCAAGCTGGAGCCTATCCCAGCTGACTATGGGTGAGAGGCGGGGCACACCCCGGACAAATCGCCAGGTCATCGCAGGGCTGACACAGAGACAAACAACCATTCACACTCACATTCACACCTACGGTCAATTTAGAGCCACCAATTAGCCTAACCTGCTTGTCTTTGGACTGTGGGGGAAACCGGAGCACCTGGAGGAAACCCATGCAGACACGGGGAGAACATGCAAACTCCACACAGAAAGGCTCGAACCCAGAACCTTCTTGCTGTTAGGCGACAGTGCTACCCAGTACACCACCATGCCACCCTGTAAAGTGATAATCCTATGCAGTATTCCTTTTTTCTCAGACCTATGATCGAGATGACTATACCATCTGTGCTGGATCCCACTCTCGCCCCACCAGGCTGTCATGTGGTGTCTTTTTTCACACAGTTTACACCTTACTGGTTGGAAGGGGGACGAGCATGGACAGATGAGGACAGGGAGAAATATGCAAATACAGGTTAGAACCTAATTTTCATCTGGCTATTTTTTGACATTTTGTACACCACTACATACTACAGAAGATGCTTTACGTTTACTTTTCCTGTATGTACAATTTTGACTTGGGTTGATTTTATTTTCTCTTTGCAGTGTTTGATAGTGTTGAACGTTATGCACCTGGATTTAAGCAGTCAATAGTTGGCAAGGATATTTTGACTCCTCCTGATCTGGAAAGAGAATTCGGTCTCACTGGAGGGGTATTTCCATTTTACTACCACTAAAAATACTTGATGGGTTTTGTCCTGTCAGCGATGTTAAAAAGATGAATATCATCCTGCTTTGCATGAGATGCCCTTTGACAACATTCAAATGATTTGCTCCATTCAGAGGCATCTTATTTTAATATTGTGCTTTGTTTAAAGAAATATGTTTTGCTTTTCCTTATTATTATTATTTCACCCCAGAATATTTTCCATGGTACTATGTCATTGGATCAGCTTTACTTAGCAAGACCTTTGCCATCAATTGCACACTACCGCACACCAGTCAAAGGCCTGTACCTGTGTGGCAGCGGCAGCCATCCCGGTCAGTAACTGAATATCTGGAATGCTTTTGTTTTGAATTTAACCTACACTGGTTTTAAAGGATTCCATCACCTAATATTCTGCATAATGTCTGCAAGAACCTAAGAACACAAAGAAAACATCATTAAAATAATTCTTACTGATGAAACAGTACAGTTGACTGATATGTATGTTCCTCATTGTGTACTGTTTGTTTTGCGCAGGTGGGGGTGTGATGGGTGCTGCTGGCTGGAATGCTGCCCTGACTGTCCTGGCTGACCTTAAACACTGATGAAGTGTCAGCTGGGTCTGAAACACATGGCGTTCCACACAGCAAAGCCATTAGAGCTGCCTCAGATCCCAAACTTAATAAGCTAAATTAAATTATTCCTTGAGTTAAATTTAAGAAAAAAAAATCATTCTGAATCACTACAGGCAGCATTGCCTTGTTTCTCAATAATAATGATGCCAGCATTTTATGAAAGCACTTGGTCTGTTGTTGGTGATGCTCGTTGTGCAACCTCGACTAACCAGACCCTTATATCTTATAACACACATTACTGAAATTTATACTTCGACTAATTTCTACTGCATGACCGATGAATGTCTAAATATTAAATAATATTTTAAAAATCATTTTTAAATTCAAAGTGTTAATTTTAATTATTCTGTCTAAAGATGGGAATTGATAGGATTTTATTGATATTGATCCCGTTATTGATTTTGCTTATCGGTTTGATTCTTTACAGATTCCCTGATCAGTTTTTTGTATGGGAAGAAAAATAGGCCTCCACAGGTTTTCGGTGTCAGTGCAGCTGTTTTATTAGCACAGTGTAGAATGTCGGCCAAGTAACATTTGAACATCCATCCATTATCTGCAATCGCTTATCCTGTGCAGGGTCGCGGGCAAGCTGGAGCCTATCCCAGCTGTCTATGGGCGAGAGGCAGGGTACACCCTGGACAAGTCGCCAGGTTATTGCAGGGTTGACACATGGAGGACAACAACCATTCACACTTATGGTCAATTTAGAGCCACCAATTAACCTAACCTGCATGTCTTTGGACTGTGGGGGAAACCGGAGCACCCGGAGGAAACCCACGCAGACCTGGGGAGAACATGCAAACTCCACACAGAAAGGCCCTCGTTGGCCGCTGGGCCCGAACCCAGGACTTTCTTGCTGTGAGGCGACAGTGCTAACCACTACACCACCATGCTGCCCAACATTTGAATATGTTAAAATAAATTATAGGGAAGCCATGGCCTAATGGTTAGAGAAACAGCTTTGGGACCAAAAGGATGCTGGTTTGATTCCCTAGACTAGCAGGATTGGCTTAAGTACCCTTGAGCAAAGCACCTAACCCCCAACTGCTCTGGCAAGAGTGGTGGTGTACCTTGTGTCTGATTAGCCAAAGAAAAACTCATCTCATCTCATTATCTCTAGCCGCTTTATCCTGTTCTACAGGGTCGCAGGCAAGCTGGAGCCTATCCCAGCTGACTACGGGCAAAAGGCGGGGTACACCCTGGACAAGTCGCCAGGTCATCGCAGGGCTGACACAGACACAGACAACCATTCACACTCACAATCACACCTACGGTCAATTTAGAGTCACCAGTTAACCTAACCTGCATGTCTTTGGACTGTGGGGGAAAACCGGAGCACCCAGAGGAAACCCATGCGGACAACATGCAAACTCCGCACAGAAAGGCCCTCGCCGGCCACAGGGCTCGAACCCGGACCTTCTTGCTGTGAGGCGACAGTGCTAACCACTACACCACCATGCTGCCCCAAAGAAAAACTGATGATATGATTATCAGTTTGGGCATTGAACCTGACTGAAAATAAATTACAATGCTCCTTTTCAAAAGGGAATAAGCTTGAACCAAATATAAAACTGACACATAAACTCAACAATTCTATTGCAGAAAATCTGCTAAATTTAGCTAAATCTTAAATTTTTCTCTGAGAGGATCTGCTAAATATGTTAAGCAAGCCTGCCTGCATGGAGCTAATGTTATTTTATTCAACAGTTAGTTCCGAGCCACTATTTGATTTGTCGAGTGTCATTCCAAGAGTGCTGATATTTACTCAAACAGCACTGGGATGTTTCACTGTGTCGATCACTCCACTTGTCTGTGTTTGCTACATAAAATTACACTTCCTAGTTTGAAATGTTTGCTACAGTAGCGTTAGAGACATCATTATCGGACATGTCAATCAATAGCTACTTTTCAAGAATATAACTTATTTTTTTTAAATATGAAAACTCATCACGTGAAGAAACAGAAGGAGGGATGTCAGTTTTACCGGAAATACCTTTAACAAAAATTAAGTATAAATGAATGTGAGCTCACTAGCCAGCTGACTGACAGGCTATAAAGTGAGTGTGGCTTCTTCAGGATCTATTTCTGCTAGCAAAGCAACAATAAACAGAACGTTTGGCCTTATTTTGTCTGAAATGTTATTTAATATTTTTATAGGAATGTCGTATAATAGCAATATCACACTTGATCTTTTTTTCCAGACATTGCAAGTAGCACTGTTATCTTCCTTTGTGAAATGAATGCATGCTTTGAAGAGCGACTTCATCTCTGTCAATTTCCGATGCACTGCTTGGTACAATTTGGATTAATTCTGTCTAAAGAGTTGGATTTCTTTCTTAACCACAATGAATGAATGAATGAATGAATGAATGAATATCTATCCATCCATCTATGGCCACAAAGATTCTAGGGAAGGATTACAGTAGTGGTTTCCCATTGCCTTCTACTGGATTATTATAGAGATTTTCTCCTCTCACCTGGCGACTTGTCCAGGGTGTACCCCGCCTCTCGCCCATAGTCAGCTGGGATAGGCTCCAGCTTGCCCGCGACCCTGTAGAACAGGATAAGCGGCTACAGATAATGGATGGATGGATTTTTTCTTCTCAACCATTCACACACATTCACACCTATGGACAATTTAGAGTAGCCAGTTAACCTAACCACATGTATTTGGATGGTGGGGAAAACTGGAGCACCTGGAGGAAGCCCATGCAGACACAGGGAGAACATGCAAATTCCACACAGAAAGGCCCCCGTTGGCCATGAGAGTCGAACCCTTCTTGCTGTGAGGCAACAGTGCACCACTGCACCACCACATCCCCTTTAGTGATAACAAATAGCCCATAAAAATAACCATCTCTAGTTTGGAGGATTCAAAAATAAACAGGAACTAAAGAAAGTCCAAAAATATGCAACATCATCTCCAAAGTATTGCTCTTGTGACAAAAATGCAGTATTTTCTTGTTTATCTCACACCATGTCCTTGACACAGTATGTGATCCTTCTGAAGTGGGCTGTATTTCTCCATGATTTCAACAAAAATGATACATTAATTGTTTATGCATGTCAGTTGGATTCATTAGAAATTTGAAGCGCTTGTCAAATTAATTATGAGGATATTTTGATTAACTAGATATTCAGGAGCTTAATAATAATAATAATAATAATAATAATAATAATAATAATAATAATGTGTTGCCAGGCAAAACAAACCTCACCCGGTAGCACTTACGATTAATATGAAGGAAGATATCACAAAAAAAAAAATGATTTTGACCTTTTTGGTGACCTGGACTTTGATTTTGACCTTGTGTGAGAACATACTTGGCCAATAAACATGGTTCTGATTCTGTGCTGCTCTCAGCCAATCAGAACACACCGTACTGCATGATTGTTACACTCTTACATTCTTACAGCACGGTGACATAGTGGCTGCCGCCTCTATATGAGGCAGTAGCCACAAAAACCTTGACCTTGACCAGATGACCCCCAAAATGTTGGAGGTTCTATTTGAGACCAATGCCCATCTATCCTGAAAGTTTCATGAAGATTGGTCCAGCTGTTTTCCTGTAACATCATTAACAAAACAAACCCCACCAAAAACAATACTTCACCCTCGGTGGACTCCGTCCCAGGCAAGGTAATAATAATAATAATAATAATAATGAAGATTTCACACAGATGGGAGACAAAGTACAACCCCGATTCCAAAAAAGTTGGGACAAAGTACAAATTGTAAATAAAAATGGAATGCAATAATTTGCAAATCTCAAAAACTGATATTGTATTCACAATAGAACATAGACAACATATCAAATGTCGAAAGTGAGACATTTTGAAATTTCATGCCAAATATTGGCTCATTTGAAATTTCATGACAGCAACACATCTCAAAAAAGTTGGGACAGGGGCAATAAGAGGCTGGAAAAGTTAAAGGTGCAAAAAAGGAACAGCTGGAGGACCAAATTGCAACTCATTAGGTCAATTGGCAATAAGTCATTAACATGACTGGGTATAAAAAGAGCATCTTGGAGTGGCAGCGGCTCTCAGAAGTAAAGATGGGAAGAGGATCACCAATCCCCCTAATTCTGCGCAGACAAATAGTGGAGCAATATCAGAAAGGAGTTCGACAGTGTAAAATTGCAAAGAGTTTGAACATATCATCTGCAGTGCATAATATCATCAAAAGATTCAGAGAATCTGGAAGAATCTCTGTGTGTAAGGGTCAAGGCCGGAAAACCATACTGGGTGCCCGTGATCTTCGGGCCCTTAGACGGCACTGCATCACATACAGGCATGCTTCTGTATTGGAAATCACAAAATGGGCTCAGGAATATTGCCAGAGAACATTATCTGTGAACACAATTCACTGTGCCATCCGCCGTTGCCAGCTAAAACTCTATAGTTCAAAGAAGAAGCCGTATCTAAACATGGTCCAGAAGCGCAGACGTCTTCTCTGGGCCAAGGCTCATTTAAAATGGACTGTGGCAAAGTGGAAAATTGTTCTGTGGTCAAACGAATAAAAATTTGAAGTTCTTTATGGAAATCAGGGACGCCGTGTCATTCGGACTAAAGAGGAGAAGGACGACCCAAGTTGTTATCAGCGCTCAGTTCAGAAGCCTGCATCTCTGATGGTATGGGGTTGCATTAGTGCGTGTGGCATGGGCAGCTTACACATCTGGAAAGACACCATCAATGCTGAAAGGTATATCCAGGTTCTAGAGCAACATATGCTCCCATCCAGACGACGTCTCTTTCAGGGAAGACCTTGCATTTTCCAACATGACAATGCCAAACCACATACTGCATCAATTACAGCATCATGGCTGCGTAGAAGAAGGGTCCGGGTACTGAACTGGCCAGCCTGCAGTCCAGATCTTTCACCCATAGAAAACATTTGGTGCATCATAAAACGGAAGATACGACAAAAAAGACCTAAGACAGTTGAGCAACTAGAATCCTACATTAGACAAGAATGGGTTAACATTCCTATCCCTAAACTTGAGCAACTTGTCTCCTCAGTCCCCAGACGTTTACAGACTGTTGTAAAGAGAAAAGGGGATGTCTCACAGTGGTAAACATGGCCTTGTCCCAACTTTGAGATGTGTTGTTGTCATGAAATTTAAAATCACCTAATTTTTCTCTTTAAATGATACATTTTCTCAGTTTAAACATTTTGATATGTCATCTATGTTCTATTCTGAATAAAATATGGAATTTTGAAACTTCCACATCATTGCATTCCGTTTTTATTTACAATTTGTACTTTATCCCAACTTTTTTGGAATCGGGGTTGTAACTTTCCTGTAAACTTATGATGTGTAACATGTGTTAGGACATCTATTGTCATGTTTTTGTTGCAATAATTTACAACATTGTAAATGAGTATCACCATCTCATTCTCATCTCATTATCTCTAGCCGCTTTATCCTTCTACAGGGTCGCAGGCAAGCTGGAGCCTATCCCAGGCGGGGATAGAAAGGCGGGGTACACCCTGGACAAGTCGCCAGGTCATCACAGGGCTGACACATAGACACAGACAACCATTCACACTCACATTCACACCTACGGTCAATTTAGAGTCACCAGTTAACCTAACCTGCATGTCTTTGGACTGTGGGGGAAACCGGAGCACCCGGAGGAAACCCACGCGGACACGGGAAGAACATGCAAACTCCACACAGAAAGGCTCTCGCCAGCCACGGGGCTCGAACCCAGGACCTTCTTGCTGTGAGGTGACAGCGCTAACCACTACACCACCGTGCCGCCCTGAGTATCACCAGTGAGGTATAATTAAGTTTAATAAGCGGGTGTATGCTGTGTTTGCCTTTAACTGGTACAACTAGTCTGTCAATGACATTGGAATTTAAAGACCTCTAATTGTCAGTTAAAATAATAAAGAGCTCTTAGGAGGCTGTGCTGGAATAGAAGTGTTTACACTTGACCTGGAAGAACTTGCTATCCAAAATACTCAAGAGCACTTACTGTTTTTTTTTTAATTATTATTATTAATAGACATTTCATGATCTTGTGATATTTTCAGCCTTTTGGAAGAAGATGTGTCTTGTACATGTGTCCTTCTGGTACCTTCTTTCAATGGAGAAATGAGCATTTCTTAAAATAAAAATGCAACTTGAATGGCATATCAATATTTATTATTAAAATGTGATCTTCAGCAGCCTGCGAGATTTATTTTGTAATATATAATAACTTTAATTTGTATGTCTCATCAATATGTTGGTCAATTTGCACTTTTGTTAATGGTTTCTTACATTATACCCACAAGGCTGTTCAACTACCTGCTTATATTAGCAACAGCTGGAGTCCTTACATAATCACTACCTAAACAGACAGATGCAATAGCCCTTTCGTCTGTTCAGCTCTCTCACTTCCTCATTTGTGCACTCTGCTCAAACAGAAAACATTCTGAAGATTTAACTTTGTCTAATTCCACCATCGACGCCATGCCATCTCATAGATCTGTAACTTGGTGGGCTGACTCTCTGCCATAAATCAGCACAAATGTGTCACATACATTGCCCTCCACAATTACTGGCACCCCTTTTCAAGGTTAGTAAAAAGGCTTAGGAAAAAAATCTGACTTTTCGTGAAGTAGCTTTACCTCACGCTGAAAAAAAAGAAAAATCAAACCTTTAATTGAAATAAATTTATTTAGAGGAAAAACAAAATCACTCATCAAGAAATCATTATTTTCAACAAAACAATTGCTACAATTATTGCCACCCTTGGAACTTATAGTGAGCACAATGTAACTGAAGCATGTTTCTCATTTAAATTGTACATTTTTGAGTTGATTGGAGTGTGTGGGAACTTGCCAGCTATAATCCATGACTTCCTGATTAACTGGGGCACAAATATGAGGTGACACAGAAACCAGCCTCCCTTAGTCATCCATCAACATGGGAAAGATAAGAGAACACAAACCAAATGAGAGAGAAGTGTATTGACCTTCATAAGTCAGGGAATGATTATTAAAAAAATAAGCTACTTGCCTGAAAATGTCCATTTCTACTATTGGGGCAATAATAAAAAAGTGGACACCAAATGGAACTGTTGCAAATTGCCTGGAAGAAGATCCAAGTTTATTTTGCCTCCACATACAGTTGAGGCAAAAAAAGTCCCCAGTGATCACTGTTGGTGAACTACAAGAAAAAGTAAAATTTTGGGTTTTCAAGTCTCTGAAACCACCATCAGATGCCACCTGCATGGCAACATATTATTTGGAAGGTACGCCAGAAAAAAAAAATTCTGTCAGTTAACCACAAACATGAGCACCTGAAGTTTGTGAAACACTACTATAACTTTGACTGGAACCGTGTTCTGTGGTCTGATGTAACAAATATGGAGCTTTTTGGCAATAACCACTCAAGGTGGATTGGGTGTAAAAAGAAGGATAGCTATAATGAAAAGAACCTGATCTCAACTGTAAAATATGGTGGAAGTTCTGTGATGTTTTGGGGCTGTTTTTCCTTCAAAGGCCCTAGAAACCTTGTGAGGGTACACGGCATCATGGACTCCATGAAATACCAGGATATTTTAAATCAAAATCCGGCTGTTTCTGACAGGAAACTAAAACTGGGTTGTCATTGGACCTTCCAGCAGGACAATGATCTATAACATAGGTTCAAATAAACACAAAAATGTTTAGCTGAGCACAGACTCAAGCTTCTGCCATGGCTCTCTCAGTCCCCTAACCTGAACCTCATTGAAAACCTGTGGGGTGAGCTGAAGAGGAGAGATCAGGCCTGGGAGCCTAGATCATCTGGAGAGATTGTGTAAATAGGAATGGTCTCCGAGGACCTGCTCTGTACCTCCAATCTTATAAAATGTTATAGGAGACTCAGTGCTGTTTTACTGGCAAAGGGAGATTGTATGAAGTATTAAATGCAGGGATGCCACTTATAGCAATACGTGTTTTTGTTGAAAATAATTATTTCTTGATGAGGGATGTGTTTTTCTCTGAAAAATTTTATTTAAATTAAAAGTTGGATTTTTTCCTCATTTTTGTCAGTGTGAGATGAAGCTACTTCACCAAAAGGTGGATTTATTCTAACCCTTTTTTAAAAACTAATCTTTACAAGGGGTGCCAATAATTGTGGAGGGCACTGTAGCTGCAGTGTGGAACTTTTAGTCAATTGTTTGCTGTCTCTACTATTTCAATGTTGGATTTCTCTTTAATATGACATTAAATAATCACTCTAAAATGGTAAGTTAGAAAAAAAAGGTCGTGTTTTTGTTTTCAGGAACTAAACTAAACTGGTAGACAATTGTGTATATATATATAAAATGCATAATTGTATAGAATATATAAGCATAATATGCATAATTATGATATGGGTGTCTGTGTACGTATGGATGTGTAGAGTTACAGGTATATGTATATACTGTATATATGTATTGTATGTGTGAATATATGCATAAGTATTTGTATATATATGATTTGATTTGGGTGATATCATACTATGTTGGTATGTCTTGGTATGTTGGTATGTTTTTTTTTTGTTGATTTTGCTTTCTTTTGTATATATAGTTTATTATGGTGGAAAGTGACGTTTGATTAATGGTGGTATAGGAGGGTTAGGATTTAATAAGTTATTTACTTCTTCCTAATCCTTTCCGAACATTATTATGTTATTGCCTTGTGGCTACGCTATTCTGTTTATGACGATGTTTTGATGATTGCATTTTTTATTTTTTGGTTTTTTTTTTTATATCTTTACTGTTCGGAATAAAGCAATCAATCAATCATTCATTTTTCACAGAAATAACAAAAATACAGCATCAAACAAATTCAGAATCAAGCCAGAATCACGAAGCACATCACAAATATTTCACTGAAATATTCAATTGAATGTGTTTCAGGGTAGAGGCTTTGTTTAAGTATATCAGGTCAGTCAAATTATACTTTCTAAATTTCAGCTAATTCATTTACATGATAAATACATGCACAATATATGCTACCAGTTAGCCACTTCCAGAAAAGTCTACACAGGACTCCCAGATAAAATCACAAAGATAATTCCTACAGATCTTTTTTGAAAGCAGCATCACTCATATAGAAATCATCTCAGATATCCATCCATTATCCGTACCCGCTTATCCTGTGCAGGGTCGCGGGCAAGCTGGAGCCTATCCCAGCTGACTATGAGCGAGAGACGGGGCACACCCTGGACAAGTTGCCAGATCATCGTGGGGCTAACACATAGAGACAAACAACCATTCACACCTACGATCAATTTAGAACCACCACTAAGCCTAACCTGCATGTCTTTGGACCGTGGGGGAAACTGGAGCACCTGGAATAAACCCACATAGACACGGGGAGAACATGCAAACTTCACACAGAAAAGCCCCCATCAGCCACTGGGCTCGAACCCAGAACCTTTTTGCTGTGAGGCAACAGTACTAAGGCCCCGGTCACACCGCCCGAACTTTGCTGGAGCGTTCCTTGAACGGTAGGGAGGGGGGGCCGAATTTCGACAACGCTCGTCACCGCGCACAAAATGGGGAAAAAAATCGAAAACACGGGCGTTGGCTTAGCGGTGCACCGCTGAAGCCGGCGTTGGTTTAGCGGTGACGCGAGCGTTGGTATAGCGGCGTTCTGCGCATGCGGGCTTTGGCTCGGCGGGGGTATAAAGTTGGTTTATATGCCGCTATAGCGGCATACCGCTTGTGACTACGGAGCTGAACGGATCGTTTTGATACAAGTTCTGATAGAATTTTGATAGAAGCTCCACCATCAGCTTGTCATACAGTCCATGTTCAGGCCTTCTCAGTATCCACTGTCTGACCCACACAACTCTGTCTCTCCTTCTTCCCTCTCTTCTTTTTTTTTCTAGTTAAAATTCTTATTACTGTTCTGTTGTCTGTATAGCTTTTCCCCTTTTTTCACTGTTGTTTAGTTGATCTTATCATATTTTTATCTATAAAAACGTTTGTTATTAATATTATTATTTATATTACTTTATACTTTTTTATTATCATTCATATTACTTTATTTTTTGTTTATTGTTTGCTGTCAGTCAGATTATTTCTATTTTCATTATGTTTTTGCTGTCTTTTCCTTAATGTTATTATTTGCTATTATATTATCTTTATCATTATTTAATCATTTACTATTTACTATTAATATATACAACATTTTACTTTATAATTGTTATCCATAGGTACTAGTCATACTTTTTGAAATCAAATTTTATAATCAAATTCCAGTCTAGTCTATACAATGCATTTTCATTGTCTACTAGTCTAGTCAATTTAAGTCAATTTATTATTATTATTATTATTATTGTGGTTGTTGTTGTTATTATTATTATTATTATTATTATTATTATTATTTTCACCATTTACATAGTACAGTGAGTCAATATTAAGTCAAATCATAACGTTGCCATTGCTGTTTTACGTGTTTTAATGGGACCACAATGGAAATAAGTGCTTGCGCTTTCTTGTGTAATCCTGATTTTAATGTATTTTGTACTTCATTTTACATTATGATCGAATCAAATCAAATAAAAAAATCTGTCAACAGCTTGTTGCAATCTGAGGAGGTTCTGATTCTGCTGCTGGACTAGTGCACCAATCATAGCAAGTCTCTCAGCATCCATGGTGATACAGTTTTACTGTAACTTTGAGCAAATTCGATATAGATGAGGTCTGAACTCAACGGCAGCTCGATTCCAAATGAGCTCCTGGTCCATTTCTCCCCGTATTTATAGCCAAATTCTGGTCCCGCTCCGAAACCTCTATACCAACGCCAAACCAAAGTTCATCGCCGCCATGGATAGCTGCTTCAACGCCCAACACCGTTCCAGCAACCCCGTGTCCGCTCGTAAAACGCTTACAACCGCTCCACCAAAGTTTGTGCAACGTTTAATCGCCGCCCGGGCAACGCTGGCGAAGCAGCGGTGGTCCAGCGTTCAAGATTTCTGCGTTGGCCTAGCGGACCCAAGCGTCCACGAACTTGCGTCTAGCGGTGCCAAACTTTGACTGGGCGTTGGTGGAGCGGGGGTGAACTTTGCCGGGGCGGAAAATTGCCCCCTCCTCACCGCTCGCAATATTTTGTGCAGCTCAAAACTTTCGGAGCGGTAGGAGGGCCCCTCGAGAAACATCAGCGGTGGCCGAGCGTATACGGCGTTGCTTTAACGGGAGCCAACTTTTGTTAAACGGTGGTGAACGGTTACGAGCGGTGATGAATTTTTTTCACCGCTCCAGGAACGCTCCAGCAAAGTTCGGGCGGTGTGACCGGGGTCTAACCACTACACTATCATGCCACCACATCTCGGATATCTTTAACATTTTTCAGCACATAATTTGAATGATTCAAATATAGTTTCTTTGCTCAATGTCCACAGAAAATGATCAAAATTTGGTCAGTAAAATATCTAAACTGGTAATCTTCAGGGTGGCACGGTGGTGTAGTGGTTAGCACGGTCGCCTCACAGCAAGAAGGTTCCGGGCTCAGACAGGTGCTTTTATTATTCAGATATCCATCCATTATCTGTACCCGCTTATCCTGTGCAGGGTTGCGGGCAAGCTGGAGCCTGTCCCAGCTGACTATGGCTACGTTTACACTAGACCGTATCTGTCTCGTTTTCTTCGCGGATGCACTGTCCGTTTACATTAACCCCCCTGAAAAAGCGGGGAAACGGGAATCCGCCAGCGTCCACGTATTCAATCTAGATCGTATCAGCTCCGGTGCTGTGTAAACATTGAGAATACGCGAATACGCTGTGCTGAGCTCTAGCTGGCGTCTCATTGGACAACGTCACTGTGACATCCACCTTCCTGATTCGCTGGCGTTGGTCATGTGACACGACTGCTGAAAAACGGCGCAGACTTCCGCCTTGTATCACCTTTCATTAAAGAGTATAAAAGTATTAAAATACTGCAAATACTGATGCAAATACTGCCCATTGTGTAGTTATGATTGTCTTTAGGCTTGCCATCCTTCCACTTGCAAGTAATAAGTGATATGCGCTGGGATCTCACACACAGCGGCTCAGTCCCGAATCGTGGCTTGTTCACTTCACTCGCGCGCTGTGCGAGCTGCGCAGGGCCGGAGTGCGCACCCTCCAGAGGGCACTCGCTGTTCAGGGCGGAGTGATTTGGAGCGCAGGATGCCTGCGGAGCCGAGCGTATCCGCGTATTGGTGTTGCTGTGTGCACGGCTAACGGTTTTAGTGTAAACGCGAATCGTTTTAAGAACGTGAATCTGATGATCCGCTGATTCGACGTAATGTAAACGTAGCCTATGGGCGAGAGGCAGGGTACACCCTGGACAAGGGCTGACACAGAGACAAACAACCATTCATACCTACGGTCAATTTAGAGCCATCAATTAGCCTAATCTGCATGTCTTTGGGGGAAACCGGAGCACCCGGAGGAAACCCACGATGACATGTGGAGAACGTGCAAACTCCACACAGAAAAGCCCCGTCAGCTACTGGGCTTGAACCCAGGACCTTCTTGCTGTGAGGTGACAGTGCTAACCACTACACCACCATACTGCCCAAGCATTAAGTTAAAAACAACAATTTCAAGGTACATTTTTGGTTTTCAGTATTTGTTGTCTTGCACTGAAGTTCTGAGGATAACCCCCTGACATCCTGCATCCTCATATGGGGACATGACATTTCATAAGTTAAACTTTGTCTTCCATCCATCCATCCATCCATCCATCCATCATCTGTAGCCGCCTATCCTGTTCTACAGGGTCACAGGCAAGCTGGAGTCTATCCCAGCTGACTATGGGCGAGAGGCGGGGTACACCCTGGACAAGTCGCCAGATTATTGCAGACAAACAACCATGCACACTCACATTCACACCTACGGTCAATTTAGAGCCACCAATTAGCCTAACCTGCATGTCTTTGGACTGTGGGGGAAACCGGAGCACCCGGAGGAAACCCACACAGACATGGGGAGAACACGCAAACTCCACACAGAAAGGCCCTCCCCGTAGGGTGACCAGATTTCCCGAGTCTAAAACCGAGACACTTTGCGCGTGACCGTGATACTCGTGCACGCACACGCGCTTTGATGTAAACATGCACCGGCTCAAACCATGACTCAGACAGGTGCTTTTATCATTCTGTAGAAGCTCACTTTTATCAACATTTCAGAGAATAATCAAGTATTTTCTTGTTATCTGCATCTACATGCACTTCTATCACAATTCAGTTAAAGTAAGAAAATCAGACAACAGATGAGATGATGGGGAATAGGCCAATAGCCTAAATTTCAACTGATTTATTTCACCTTTATGAAAACGCCAAGAAAATGCATTGCTTGCATATTAGCATCAACATTTTATGCGATTGAACTTTTTTTTTTTTTTAAACAATAGGCTATGCATTGTAACAGTAATGAGCGCATGAGCCTAATCGTTGTCACCTCTGAACCTTTACCCCAAATGCCTCTGTTTAATCTTAACCAGTGTCGGCTATTAACTAGTTTGAAAACGTGAACCCTGAGTTGACAACAGCATCAAACAAGTCAAGGCAATCTGTGATACAGATTAAAGACAGATGAAACAGATGAAAGACAACAAAAAACATTTCAGAAACACAGCCCACCCACCCTAAAGAAGATGCCATTTTATTGCATATATTTACATGATGAGTGAATTTGCTCCAGTAGCGCTTTATTGCCCGAGAGCCTGCTGTGAAACTGCGAGCAAGTATTGTCGAAATTGGCCCAGGTAGTGAGCAAGGCTTTGAGAGTAGGCACGGTCATGCGATTCCTCTCGTCAGTCCAGGTGTTGCTCATGAGTGAAAATATTCGCTCAACTGGAGCATTGGTGCCAGGTAGGCACATGGCAAACTGGCAAAGCTGGCTGATATTGCTGTAAGGAATCTCCCTACTCTTGAAGTGCGCGAACATCTCCGCCCAGCGCTCATCCGTTCGGCACTGTCGCGCAGTAGTTGACAGCCACTAGCGAAAAAACCGTTATAACGCGGCCTCTATATTGCAACATTGTACAAATAAATACATTGTAAGGTTGACTGCGCACACACGCACATTAATGCTGAATTGCTAGAAGCTTTATTGACATTTCGTTGGCTACATATGATCGCTGTAACCGGGATAGTTTGTTAGTGTTTGGTGTAAACCGGGACATTTCAGTGTCCCGACTGACCTTTGTCGGGACTGGGGACACGCAACTCAAAATTGGGACTGTCCTGGTCAAACCGGGATGTCTGGTCACGTTACCTCGCCGGCCACTGGGCTCGAACCCAGAACCTTCTTGCTGTGAAGTAACAGTGCTAACCACTACACCACCGTGCTGCCCCAAACATTAAGTCAAGTCAACTTTATTGTCAAATATGCTATACATGCTCAACATACAGCACAGATGAAATTTCAGTCCTCTCTGACCCACAGTGCAAACAGGCAATGCAGTAAATAAAAATAGAATAATTAAAAAACAAACAGTATAAACACTCTAGATAAGAACTAGACATAGACTAAACACACACACACACACACGTAAATTGGTGCAAATAAACAGTCAAGGGCACTTGAGGTATAGCAGGTAAACATGAAATAAGCAGTATAAACAATAAACTAATGGCTGTTAAGGTGAGGTAGTGTGGAATAGTGCAAATGAGCGAGGTAAAGTGAAATGTGCAGTCCCTGAGTTCAGTGTGTTAGTGAACGTTGAGAGTATGTATGTATGTATGTATGTATGTATGTATGTGTGTGTTGGGGGGGGGAACTATGAGGGTGACATGTCAGATGCTGAAGGGGGGGCAGGGGGGTGTACGGGCAGAATCTGTGGCAGGGGGCAGAGGGGGGAGGAGGGGCAGAACAGGGAGGGAGTTGAGCCTCCTGACCGCCTGGTGAAAGAAACTGTTCTTGAGCCTGCTGGTTTTGGCCCAGAGACTCCGCAGTCTCCTCCCCGACGGCAGCAGACTGAAGAGGCTGTGAGATGGGTGGGTGGGGTCACTTGCAATCCTGATGGCTTTGAGGGTGAGGCGGGAGTTATAGATCTCAATTAGAGAAGGGAGAGAGACACCAATGATCCTCTCAGCTGCTCTCATGATGCGCTGCAGAGTCTTGCAGCAGGACAGGGCATGGGCACCGCCAGGGGGGGAAAGGTTAGAACAATTCTAGGGGCCCAGCACTGCCATGGGGCCCTTTAAGGGGCTGATAATATGCTTTTAATTATTTTAATAAGACTTTTGAAATAACAACAATGCCATGGGCGTCGCCACCATTGAGGGACATGTCCCCCTCACATTTCATAATTCTTCGTTTGGACCCCCCACATTTAACATAAAATATGAGTTCACCCAGCGCCGTTTCTATTGCTTCGTGAAAGAATCCATTCCACTTGATCGATAAGAGAAAACACAGAGCACTGAAAATCCACTCCGGGTTTTCCGGGCGCTCCCTACAACAGCTCACCGCGCGCGAGTGAAGTGAATCTCAGCGCGAGCACAGAAATGTTGGTGCAGCTGCTGGAAAGTGGAGGAGGTGACGTCAGCCCCATTGCAACCTCACAATGTCTAGCTTTTGCTAAAACCTTATTCTTTTGTTATCTGCCCTCAAAATTAACCCTAGGCCACGTTAAATTAATATTCAACTAAACAGTGAAATAAGCTTAGCCTAATGGGGTATTTTTGGTTGATGATGAATTGTTTGCAGTATTTGCTCTTCCCCAGACACAATGGACATAAGGACATTCTTTACAAAGCAGCGGAAAGTCAGTCAGAATTTCCCCACAGGACAGGGTTTCTTTTGTCCCAATGGAAATGTTAGTGCAGTTAGCTGGCTAGTCAATTTTAGATGTATCAGCTAGCTTAATGTTAGCTATCATTTAATTCAAACCCAGTAGGCCTGCCTTACTGTCAGAGGCGATTCTAGAGTCTGTTGTGGCCCCAAGCAAAAATTTCCAGGGGGCCCTTCTGACCAGTGTTCATCACCAATATGTTATAAATAATCTGACACTAACGAAAAATGTATGAAACCAAAGTTTTTTAAATTCCAAATGTGAAAATACAATGGTAAAGAACAATAAAAAAACAAAATACGGGCGGCACGGTGGTGTAGTGGTTAGCGCTGTCGCCTCACAGCAAGAAGGTCCGGGTTCGAGCCCCGTGGCCAGCAAGGGTCTTTCTATGTGGAGTTTGCATGTTCTCCCCGTGTCCGTGTGGGTTTCCTCCGGGTGCTCCGGTTTCCCCCACAGTCCAAAGACATGCAGGTTAGGTTAACTGGTGACTCTAAATTGACCGTAGGTGTGAATGTGAGTGTGAGGTAATTGTCTGTGTCTTATGCCGCTTTTCCACTACAAACGCGGCTGAGTCGTGCCGTGCCGAGTCGAGCTGAGTCGAGCTGAGCGGGGCTGTTGGAGTTGCATTTCGACTACAACCGCGCTGAACCGTGCTGGCTGGAAGTGGGTGGACACATTGGGTGGAGTTAGCGAATGTGGGTGGACGTCACGTGATGTCGTTAAGCAGCGCAAACAGTGACATCAGTGACAGTGGCGGAACAAGTCAGAGCCGGGCCGGGGGCGGGGCAAATGACCGGGCCCTTTATTAAAGCTTATCATAACATCATTTTAGGCTACAAAATGTGTTTACTGCGGTGTTTACCAATTTCAACACTACCGGGTGCAACTATGTTATTTAGTACATCAAGTCCTTCAAACGAACATGTAACTCAGAAACAAAAAACATTAGGATACTGTACATGGCTCATAATAAAACATCAATAGCCTATACTGCGCACATTATTTGAAGGGCATACGAATGAGCGCTCAGAGGTTGCAACGGTGACAGGAAGAGTCAGAAATAAAAGGAGGGCGGTGCAAACCTCACTGAATGCACTGTGTTTACCAATTTCAACACTACGGGGTGCAACTATGTTATTTTGTACATTAAGTCCTTCAAACGAACATGTAACTCAGAAACAAAAAAACATTAGGCGACATACTGTACATGGCTCATAATAAAACATCAATAGCCTACTGCGCGCATTATTTGAAGGGCATACGACGAGCCTTGCGCTCCGCGAACTCATCCACGATGCTCTGTATGTCACTGATTCAGTGATCTTTTAAGCGGTAGTCTCACGACCCGAATAGTAAACAATAAACATGGAGGACATGGAGTCGTTAGTGTTGCTGGTCTTGGTGCTGTGGCCAACAGATACTGGCAAGAGCGTATAGATGAGGCGAGGCGCATAAGGCTTCAGAAATTCTCGTAATTCGTAATTATTCTTCTTCCGGGTTTGCGGTGTTTACAGATCCCAGCGTGCTCGTGGGGCGTGTGTGGGCATGTGAGGACACTCCTCCTCACCAATCAGTGCACAGGGGAGTGTCTGCTCACGCCCCCAACCTCACTCGGCACGGTTTGGCTCGCTTCAGCCCCACTCCAAAACGGTGCGAGTTTTAGGGGCTAAGCAGGGCTGAAGCGAGCTGAGTCGTGCTGGTTTTTGGTAGTCGAAACGCGAGCCGTGTCAGGCTGAAGTGAGCTGAAGCGAGCTGAAAAAGGGTAGTGGAAAAGGGCCATATGTGTCAGCCCTGTGATGACCTGGTGAGTGACTTGTCCAGTCTTTCGCCCGTAGTCAGCTGGGATAGGCTCCAGCTTGCCTGCGACCCTATAGAACAGGATAAAGCAGCTAGAGATAATGAGATGAGAAAAAATAAATAAATAAGCCCTCAGGCCCCGACTCTCGGGGGGGCCCTGGGCCAGGGGGCCCCAAGCAGTTGTCTGCCTTGCCTGTTCACAAGCTGCGCGTCTGCTTACTGTAATGCCAAGAATGAGGTCAAGTCTGCTCTGATGATATTTATTGATTCCTTGTTTTGTCTGGTCTTTGGCAGTTTTCTGGAAAGTAAGATGGGAAATCAGTGTATGGGGAAGGAATAGTAGAAAGGAAAGTGATGCAGAGAGATGGATGTTATTCCAGGTGGATTGTGAAGGAAAGGGGGATAAAAGTTATGAAGTGGTAGAAATTGTGGTGGCACCAATATAAGGTGTTATATCTATAAATCTGTTTGTTATACTAATCTGTAAATGTTACTGTAGTACCACCATTGCATGTAGGTTGACAAAACTGCACTTGTTCATTGTGTGAAGTTCTCTTTTATGTGTCATTGCTTGAGCCAGTGTAATTTTGTGTTATGAAGACTGCATGATGCCATGCCATTTTTGTTATGAGTATCGCTAAATCGGAAAAAAGTAAAATGCACCCACTAAAGTCACTGTTGGTGGTGAACAAAATTGCACCTGTTCATTGTGTGAAGTTATTTTTTAATGTGTCACCCTTGCTTGACACAGTGTGATTTTGTGTTATGAAGTTTGCATGATGCCATGTCATGCCTGTTCATTGTGTGAGATTATGAATATTCTTATTTTTAAACATACAGTTGAGTGTCACTATTGCTTGGCCCAGGGGCATGTTGTGTTACATCTAAAACTAAATAGAAAACACAAAATAAAAAGTAAAATGCACCCATAAAGTCATTGTTGGTAATAAATTGTGTCACATTCATCTCATTATCTTAGGCGTAGCGGTGGGTTTAAAAACAGGCTGATGAATATGTGGACTAGTTGAATGAGGACTTATTGTTGAGTCTCTAAAATAGTCATTGAATTAAGTGACTTTTGTAGGTAAAATTAGGTGTTTAACAACCTGTTAAAAATACACCAGAATGCAGGAAATGGCATCTAATTAATTAAAAATTTTCTGGCAGAGGACCCCCCGCCAGTGTGTCCCCCCCCACATTAAAAATGCTTCTGACGCCCCTGAACAATGCAATATTCCATCTGGTAAAATGAGCTAATTGAACAAGGTTGTCTATTTCTTGAGTTCTTCAACATATTGTCATTTAACCCTCCCCCTTTTGCGAAATGGTACGGTCCAGTTCTGGTAGAAGCGCGATGCGTTAAATCTGTGTGCTGATCAGTGCAACGCTACTTGCTGCTGTGTTGCGGTGCAGCAGCCAGCCAGCCAGCAGTGGAGTGCGTACAGTCTATGATCGCTAAATAGGAAGAGTGGCTGTCAAAAACGTAAAGAAAGGCAGCTGAAAGCTGAGAGGGACCGGAGACGCAGGCAACTAGTCACTCAGTTTTTCCCAAAGAAAGGTAGCTATCGCTCACATGTGTGTTCAAAATATTAGCGAATGGTAAATGAACAGTATGAACGTGGTTGGATTAGCCTATCAAGAGAACACTTTTACAGTTTGTACAGTGACATTTTTTCCATTTTAATAACTGAACTGACTTGTGTGATAAACAAGATGAAATATTATGTTATGCTGGTGCTAATAACTAGTGCTAATAACCAGTTTCATAACTAATGGGGTGCCCTAAATATGCACAGATTCAGCCTCAGGGGGACCTCCGCCCTACCAAACCACTGAACCCCCCTTTGGAGGAGGTAAGCAGCAATACAACCCATAAATGCTTTAGGATTGAAGTTTTTAATGAGCGAGCGCCATATACAGTTTGCTAGATTAAAGTGTTGCTAATAACGGTCCATGGAGGGGCAACCAATAGTCTAACTCTGCTTACGCTCAAATTTCTGTCTAGACACACTTTGCTTTGAACATATTCCCTTTTTGCAGAACAGTACACACAGCTTTCTACCTAACACACAACAATCCATGGGATTTCCATAGGTATTTTGATGCTGGGTAGAAAACTTTTTCTATGATTTATTAGCAGTCACATCACACATTTCACTACCAATTGTCCTAGCACAAGAAGGCATGTGGCAAAATCTTTAATTTTCATTTGTGATTGTAAATGTACCAAAATTAGTCACTGACCAGTTTTCATCTAGTCCCTGGTAGGTTAATACATAAAATGTAATAACAAAGTCACAAACTCAAGGTCCATGGGCTATCAAAAGTCAAATAATGACAATAGTGCAATTGTGACGAGGGTGGGCAAAGTTGGGGGGCCCAAAATTCTAATCTTTCATGGGGCCCAAAATTTCTGGCGGCGCCCCTGGGACATGGTGCAGGCGCCGTACCACATGGTGATGCAGCTGGTCAGGATGTTCTCGATGGTGCCTCTGTAGAATGTGTGCATGATGGGGGCCGGGACTCTTGCTCTCCTCAGTTTGCGGAGGAAGTACAGACGCTATTGGGCTTTTTTGGCCAGTGATGCAGTGTTGTTGCTCCAGGACAGGTCTTCAGAGATGTGCACACCCAGAAACTTGGTGCTGCTCACCCTCTCCACTGCAGCACCGTCGATAGATAGTGGAGCATGCTGGGTGTGCGCTCTCCTGAAGTCCACAACAATCTCCTTCGTCTTCTCCACCTTCAGGCGGAGATTGTTGTCCTTGCACCACATGGCCAAGAGGCTCACCTCACTCCTGTAGATTGTCTCATCGCCATTGTTGATGAGACCCACCACAGTCGTGTCATCCGCAAACTTAATGAAGAGATTAGAATTGGATGTTAGTGTGCAGTCGTGGGTCAGCAGAGTGAAGAGGAGGGGGCTCAGCACACATCCTTGGGGGGCCCCCCGTGTTCAATGCGATGGTGCTGGAGGAGTTGCTGCCGACCCGTACAGTCTGTGGTCTCCCTGTCAGGAAGCTCAGCAGCCAGTTGCACAGGGAGGTGTTGAGTCCCAGCAGGTCCAGTTTATGAATGAGCTGCTGAGGAATGATTGTGTTGAATGCTGAGCTAAAGTCTATGAACAGCATTTTGACATACGAGTCTTTTGTCTCCAGGTGGGTGAGGGCTGAGTGGAGGGCAGTGGAGATGGCGTCATCGGTCGAACGGTTGGACTGATATGCAAACTGGAAAGGGTCCAGGGCAGGGGGGAGGGCAGACTTGATATGCCGCATGACTAGCCGCTCGAAGCACTTCATGAGGATGGGAGTGAGTGCGACAGGGTGGTAGTCATTGAACCAGGAGGGAGACTGCTTCTTCGGGACCGGGATGATGGTGGTGGCTTTGAGGCACGTAGGGACAACAGCCTGGCTCAACGAGATGTTGAAGATGCCTGTAAAGACATCTGTGAGCTCCTCGGCACAGTCTCTCAGGACATGACCAGGAATGTTATCAGGACCCGGGGCTTTTCGTGCATTTGTCGTCCTGAGAGCTCTCCTCACGCTGTCAGGGGACAGCGTCAACGCCTGGTCGCCGGGAGGTGGTGGGGTCTTCTGTGCCGTGGTGCTGTTGTCTGCCTCAAAGCGAGCGAAAAAGTTGTTTAACTGATTCAGCAGAGATGTGGAGTTGTCACAGGTCTGCAGTAAGGGCTTGTAGTCTGTGATGGTCTGAATCCCCTGCCACAGGTTCCTGGTGTCTCTGCTGTCGTTGAAATAGTCAGCAATGTACCTGGAATACTGTCTCTTGGCCACCCTGATGCCTCGTGACAGGTTGGCCCTAGCTGTCCTCAGGTCCACCTCGTCCCCAGCTCTGAAGGCAGTGTTCCGAGCCCACAGGAGCCTGTGAACTTCCCCTGTCAGCCATGGCTTCTGATTGGCCCAAATGGAGATGGTTCTGGTGACCGTAACGTCGTCCATGCACTTCCTCATGTAGGCAGTGATGGTCTCCGTGTACTCCTGTAGATCTGTGATGTTGTTGTAGGTGGCCACCTGTCTGAACATGCTCCAGTCAGTGGTGGAAAAACAGTCCTGGAGTGCCTCTGAGGACCCCTCTGGCTACATGCGTATCTGCTTTGTAGCTGGTTTGGTGACTTTAACCAGCGGCCTGTATGCTGGCATTAGCATAACAGTGGAGTGATCTGAGCCCCCAAGGTGGGGGAGGGATAGGGCTTTGTAGGCGTCTTTATGCATGGTGTAAACATTGTCCAGAGTATTGTTTCCACATGTGGGAAAGTTGATATGTCCATAGAGTTTTGGAAACATGCTCTTGGGGTTTGCATGGTTGAAATCCCCAGCCAGGATGAGGAAAGCATCTGGGTGGGCTGTCTGCTGCTCACTGTTGTGCTGATAGAGTTCATTCAGTGCTTCACTCCTGTTGTTATTGGAGCCGGGAGGGATGTATAATGCTACCAGCAATATGGCTGTGAATTCCCTTGGCAGGTAGAATGGCCGGCACTTAATAATTATAAACTCCACCAGTGGTGAGCAGTGTTTGCAGACCAGAACAGCATCACGGCACCAGGCATCACTGATGTAAACACAGAGTCCTCCACTGCGAGTCCCCCCCCCCCGACTAGTGCTCTGTCTGACCGGTAGCATGTTAGCCGGGCTAGCTGAAAGGCACAGTCCGGGACGCTGTCGTTAAGCCATGTTTCCACAAACACGATGACACAACACTCACTCACTCAGACTTAAAAGATGAGCGGAGTAGGCGGACATAATCCAGCTTGTTGTCCAGCGAGCATATGTTGGCCAGAGTGATGGTAGGGATAGCCAGCCGGTGAGGGCTAGCTGCTAGCCTAGCCCAGATACCTCCGCGGTTGCCCCTCTTCTGCTTCCGCATGTTCCGCCTGTGGCACTTCCACTGTGGGCTGGATGCAGGAGTGGGGGTCGGTGATTGAGCAGGCCTCCGGAGCAAACCGTAGTTGCATAGCACTTCTGCGTCCGCTGGATTTATATCCGTGAATATAGTTCTGTGGATGTCGAGCAGAAACTCACGGGAGTATGTGCGCCTTAAGACTGATGGACACGACAAAGCTGAACAAATACACACTGTTTTAAAACAAAAAAACCCACAAAAACACCGTTCTGTCGGGACAGAAAGGAGCCGCTGCGTGTGTACGCGCTGCCATCTTTAAGTTAAAAACAACAATTTCAATAAATATTATGGTATGTTTTCGGTTTTCAGTATTCGTTGTCTTGTACTGAAGTTCCGAGGATAACCTCCTGCGACCCTGCATCCTCATATGGGGACATGACATTTCGCAAGTTAAACGTTGCCTTCCATCCATCCATCCATCCATCATGTGTAGCCGCTTATCCTGTTCTACAGGGTCACAGGCAAGCTGGAGCCTATCCCAGCTGACTATGGGCGAGAGGTAGGGTACACCCTGGACAAATCGCCAGATTATTTCAGACAAACAACCATTCATACTCACGGTCAATTTAGAGCCACCAATTAACCTAACCTGCATGTCTTTGGACTGTGGGGGAAACCAGAGCACCCGGAGGAAACCCCCACAGACACGGGGAGAACACGCAAACTCCACACAGAAAGGCCCTCTCTGGCCAGTGGGCTCGAACACAGAACCTTCTTGCTGTGAAGTAACAGTGCTAACCACTACACCACCGTGCCGCCCCAAACATTAAGTTAAAAAGAACAATTTCAATAAATATTATGGTATGTTTTTGGTTTTCAGTATTTGTTGTGGGGCGGCACGGTGGTGTAGTGGTTAGTGTTGTCGCCTCACAGCAAGAAGGTCCGGGTTCCAGCCCCGTGTCCGGTGAGGGCCTTTCTGTGTAGAGTTTGCATGTTCTCCCCGTGTCCGCGTGGGTTTCCTCTGGGTGCTCCAGTTTCCCCCACAGTCCAAAGACATGCAGGTTAGGTTAACTGGTGACTCTAAGGTGGGGTTTACATTAGACCGTATCAGCAGATCATCAGATTAACGTTTTTAAAACGATTAACATGCACACAGCAACACCAATACACGATTCGCCTGCACACAGCAACGCCAATACACGGATACGCTCGGCTCCGCAGGCATCCTGCGCTCCAAATCACTCCGCCCTGAACAGCGAGTGCCCTCTGGAGGGTGCGCACTCCGGCCCTGCGCAGCTCACACAGCGCGCGAGTGAAGTGCACGAGCAGTAATTCGGGACTGAGCCGCTGTGTGTGTGCTCTCAGTGCATATCGGGTATGCGCGTCACTTACCACTTGCAAGTGGAAGGATGGCAAGCCTAAAGACAATCATAACTACACAATGGGCAGTATTTGCATCAGTATTTGCAGTATTTTCATACTTTTATACTCTTTAATGAAAGGTGATACAAGGCAGAAGTCCGTGCTGTTTTTCAGCAGTCGCATCACATGACCAACGCCAGCGAATCAGGAAGGTGGATGTCACAGTGACGTTGTCCAATGACGATGCCAGCTAGAGCTCAGCACAGCGTATCCGCGTATTCTCAATGTTTACACAGCACCGGACCAGACACGATCTGGATTGAATACGTGGACGCTGGCGGATTCCCGTTTCCCGGTGTTTTAATGTAAACGGACAGTGCATCCGCGAAGAAAACGAGACAGATACGGTCTAATGTAAACTTGGCCTAAATTGAGCGTAGGTGTGAATGGGAGTGTGAATGGTTGTCTGTGTCTATGTGTCAGCTCTGTGATGACCTGGCGACTTGTCCAGGGTGTACCCCGCCTTTCGCCCGTAGTCAGCTGGGATAGGCTCCAACTTGCCTGCGACCCTGTAGAAGGATAAAGCGGCTAGAGATAATGAGATGAGATGAGCTTTCACAAGTTAAACGTTGCCTTCCGTTACTTTGGCCGAACTTTTCCTTTAAACACGTACACGATCCCTTTAAGACGCACAGTGGGCGGAGCCTGCATTTGGGCTGAATTGTGCCGATGCTCAGGAAGCCAGAAAGCACGAACCAACCTTTAGTAGCAATGGAAGTTTTACTATGTTATTGTCTCGGTCGTTTTTAAAGCTCGCCGCTGGAGTCGGATGCATGTTGTATAAGTAGTTAAATTTAAATGAATAATGCTGGATGGTTGCGCTGATGAAGTTCAACATTTGCCGGTTGCTGGGGCTGGGGAGTGGTGAGTCTCACGCCTTTAGGAACTTTTCGCTCACTTTGCCAAACTTCTTGTTCCCGCTGTGCTCAGGGCTCGGTTCGCTCCATCTGCCACAACCATCACTTTCTGCTTCGGTCATGTTGGACTCTGAAGCCTGATAAAGCGCTCAGTCCTGCTGGTCTCGACTTTACAACCGAAAGCGAAGCAGCAACTTTGTACGGACGCCGAGTTGGCGGTTGGTTTTGTTTTGTGTTGTTGTTGATGATGAGCTGCGTTGTCGCGCTACACGGTGAAAAGCCTCTGCAGCAGCAGCTGGTGAAGAGGCGTTAGTCAGTGGATGTGGCATGTGTGCGGTTGAGTTCCTCGCCACGCTCAGATCAATGAATTCCCCTAATGTCACGCTGACACCATAAGCAACTTTAACCTCAACGTGGCCGTGTTAAATCTCGACTGCATAGTCTGCGATCACACCGGGTCCTGGGAGTGAGGATGGAAGCGGAAAATCATTCAAAACAAATTACCTGGAGGTCAGTTTGCATTCTGGTTGCTGCTTCTGCTCCAGGTCAGACTGACTATGTGGCAACTGGTCCATATGTCATCTTCAGCTGAGTAAAGTTATTGCACGTCTCTCAATTTAATATAATCCTAAATCAAATCTGCAGTGGTTAACTTGTTTTGTTTTGGTAAAATCCTTTATAATGCCTAGGGCCAAATTACTCAATTCTGATTGGTCAATCAAGGAGGGCTTTTTTCTTTTTTTTCCCCCTTAACACGTGGCTGTATTTCTGAAATGCTATTGGCTAGTTCGTTGCTTGGTTACGGTTACAAAAATTAGCAAATTTTGTCAACAAAATGGCTGACTCTGATGACTCAGCAATGCCACGTTTCGCTATATTTGACGAAGAAATTATAAACCAATTGAAAGCTGCAAGCGAAAATGAAAATACCAAAAAAAAAAAAAAAAAATTGGCTTTCCGTATTTAAGAAATGGGCAAATAAACGACTCTCTAGTGGCATATGAATGCTGTGAGTTAGACAAGGTGCTATCGCGTTTTTTTTGTGTCACGATGAAAGACGCTTTAGAAACTGATTCAAACGTGCAAGATAGTCTTGCGCCCTGATTGGTTCAGAAAACGTGAGTGACAAATGTTGTGAACTTGATTGGCTTCCAAAGTATGAATTTGGCCTGATTATAAACAAGTAATCGTATGATTCCTCGTAAAATTAAGGTTCAGTTTCACTCGTGATTTGGAAGAAGCGACGAGGGCAATTTTCAAAACTTCGAAATCACAAGTGAAATTGATCCTTAATTTTACTCAGCCCCATACGGTTACCTATACTAATATCTTCAGTATCTTGCATTTCATGTTAGTTCCTGATCTGTGGACTAGGATGTTGTATTGTTGTGGTTATTTGTTTTTATTTGGTGTAGTGGTTCTTGCTGTGAGGCGACAGCACTAAGGTTCTGGGTTTGAGCCCAGTGACCAACGGGGGCCTTTCGGTGGGATACAGGTCATTTCGTCCAAGAGTTAAGACGTTTCATCCAAAGTCTTTTTCATACACACTCAGTTTTAGTTTATATTTCAGGTATTTTGTTTGTTCATTCGAAAAAAGGAGGACTTCTCAATGGAATTTGACTGAAGCAGAACACATTTTTGCAGCGTATAGTTTAACCACTTGCTAAATGCGAGTAAAGGTCGCCCCAGACTCTCCTTTCTCGGCGAGTGTGGCCAAAACGATGGGCTGCTAATTAGTATTCATGTAAAATCCAATAAATATTCGACAAACTCCTTCACCCATGTTAGGGGCCACCATTTCAAAATGAAAACAAAACCAGAAATGGAAATCAGCAAGTGTCAGCTTCAGGCGCGTTTGGCTGGGGCTGCTTGTGGAGAGACATCATTTTTATTAGACCAAATTACATAGAAAATCTATACTCGCATGACTCACACTTGCTAGATATCCTTTTTTGGGGCCCCAACTATTATGTGGGTGTCAGTCCTATGTGCTTTGGCGCGTGCACCTGAAGGACTCTCGAGCGTGCTCCGGACTGCGTGCACGCTGAGCAGACTCTCGCACACATGCTGTTAATGAGGCTCACCTGCTCGTGATCAAGAGGCATTAGCGTGCCTATATAAAGACTGAGAAAATGCACGTTTGGTGTGAAGTATTACGCCACATCGGCGCATATTACCGAGCCCTAGTCTCTTGTGTAGATGCCCTGGTTTTCCGATCCTGTTTCCTGTTCTTTTCTTGATCTTGTCACACACATTATATAAAATAATTGATAGTGCGTATGAAAAAGGCTTTGGATGAAATGTCTCACTGATTGGATGAAATGGACATTGGATGAAGTGTCCTGTTCCCTTTCTGTGTGGAGTTTGCATGTTCTCCCTGTGTCTGCGTGGGTTTCCTCCAGGTGCTCTGGTTTCCCCTACAGTCCAAAGACATACAGTTTGGTTAACTGGCTACTTTAAATTGCCCATAGGTGTGAATATCCAAGCATGAGTAGTATGGCAGCTACCAGCGGTGCTTTTGTATAGGTAGTTTTCACTGACGTCACGGCATTCCGGGGAACGCCCCCCAGCTGCCATCTTGGGGGGCAAACAAAACGGACCATCGCCACTACCAGCTACATTATCTCGGACGAATTTATGAAGTTATATAGTCAGTTTTCTAAAATAAAGATCAATGTCGGCAAAATCAAGCAAACAGAAGTATATAGATACATTAGACGACATCTCACGACAACGGTATGCAGCCAAACTGGCCTTGATTGGGGGAATTGACCCCTACGAAGTGGACAAAGATGCATTTTCAAGTGACTATGCAGGGCTGCCAAAGCCTGAAACTGACTTCATCAAACTTTAAAGGCTGTCTGATATACAGTGGTGCCTGAAAGTTTGTGAACCCTTTAACATTTTCTATATTTCTGCATAAATATGACCTAAAATATCATCAGATTTTCACACAAGTCCTAAAAGTAGATGAAGAGAACCCAGTTAAACAAATGAGACAAAAATATTAGATCTGGTCATTTATTTATTGAGGAAAATGATCCAAAATTACATATCTGTGATTTCATCCAATCAGTGAGACATTTTGTCCAATACATATCTGTGTATCACTTCTCATTTAAACCAAAAAGTTCTATTTTTTGTCTCATCCTTCCACAAAATATTTTTCCAATAGCCTTCTGGCTTGTCCTCGTGATCTTTAGCAAACTGCAGACAAGCAGCAATGTTCTTTTTGGAGAGCAGTGGCTTTCTCCTTGAAACCCTGCCATGCACACCATTGTTGTTCAGTGTTCTCCTGATGGTGGACTCATGAACATTAACATTAGCCAATGTGAGAGAGGCCTTTAGTTGCTTAGAAGTTACCCTGGGGTCCTTTGTGACCTCGCCGACTATTACACGCCTTACTCTTGGAGTGATCTTTGTTGGTCGACCACTCCTGGGGAGGGTAACAATGGTCTTGAATTTCCTCCATTTGTACACAAGCTGTCTGACTGTGGATTGGTGGAGTCCAAACTCTTTAGAGATGGTTTTGTAACCTTTTCCAGCCTGATGAGCATCATCAACGCTTTTTCTGAGGTCCTCAGAAATCTCCTTTGTTCGTGCCATGATACACTTCCACAAACATGTGTTGTGAAGATCAGACTTTGATAGATCCCTGTTCTTTAAGGCCCTGTCCACACGGCAACGGATTCAGGTGACTCCGATACAATTGCTTATCGTTTAGGCCTGGCGTCCACACGGCACCGGCGTTTTGGGTGCCCAAAACGCAATCTTTTTGAGAACGGGTTCCAGAGTGGAAAGATCTGGCAACGTTGCCGTTGTGAAGTCGTCTGGATGAGTAAAACGGATTTGTTTACGATGACGTCACAACCACATGACTGTGAGTGCTTCACGCCGGGTAGAAGTGTAACGAATATCACCAGGAAAAAGCCTTACAGAGCACTAGTGAGAGTGAAACACGAGCTTAGATATTATTATTATTATTATTATTATGTTCAGTGTTAGTTCACAGTAGTAATGCAAGAAGCAGAATAGTGACAGTAATAGTGAAGCAAAAACATGCAATTGTACAAACACTGCAGCTCTACAGCAAAATATTCATTTATGAAATGGTCTGATTCTTAACACCAGTAGTGCCAATGATCTTCTCATTGTGATGCGAGTTGTCAACAAATCCTATAACTTGGTTCATGAAACGCGCTTACAAAATATTTTCACTGTGAATATTTATTGTGTAATGGTGCAAAGTGAGAGAGAGAGAGAGAGAGAGAGTCAATCCCGCCAGCAAAAATAGAGAAAAAAAGAGCAATCTCACCTCTTCAGATGTGGGTTTAAGTCCTACAATACATTCCTCAAAAAGGGCGTAGAGGAGCAAATTAATCATTATTTAATTAGCATTCAATTTATTCCGGACCATTAAAGACACCGCCTTCCGTGTAGAATCATAGGTCATCCTCGCCGCCATTTTGGAGAGGTCAAAGCGGAGAATAAAGATTAGCTGCGTTTAACTGTACCAACAGGTTTGCCATCCAAACGAGATCACATGAGATTACCTTTCACAGGTGAGACTGGAAAAATACTTTTCATTGTATTTGGTCATTATAATGTAATTTTACAAACAGATTTTCCTGACTTTGTGGCTAATATGCATCCTTACTTCTATTGTTCTGGTGTCTCCGAAGGGACCGTCTTACAGCGCCCCTAGAGGTGTGGCATGTGTATTGCATCGTTTTCAGCAAGCGTTGCGTTGCCATATGGACCTGATATTTTACTGATTGTTGCCCATTTGGACGCGATATATTTTTAAATAACATCTCGTTGCCGTTGTCGTGTGGATGTAGCCTAAATAAAACAGGGTGCCCACTCACACCTGATTGTCATCCCACTGATTGGAAACACCTGACTCTAATTTCACCTTCAAATTAACTGTTAATCCTTAAGGTTCACATACTTTTGCCACTGACAGATATGTAATATTGGATCATTTTCCTCAATAAATAAATGACCAAGTATAATATTTTTGTCTCATTTGTTTAACTGGGTTCTCTTTATCTACTTTTAGGACTTGTGTGAAAATCTGATGTTGTTTTAGGTCATATTTATGCAGAAATATAGAAAATTCTAAAGGGTCCACAAACTTTCAAGCACCACTGTATACAACTTTATATATTCACAGCGCGCCTTTTGGCGGATGCCGCCTGAATCGCGCAGATCCGGGGTTTTTTTTTTTTAGGGGGGGTCGTTGGAGTGTCTGATTATAATTTCAAAGTAAATTCTGTATTAAAATTACTAAATAAGCAAATCCATTACAGTCCATGAAACAGGAAGTATAAGGATGAGAAAGTTTAAATCGGAAAGCTGCGCACATTTGCGCAGTCCTGCACACCGCTCGAGCTGCGCAAATGTGCGCAGCTTTCCGATTTAAACTTTCTCATCCTTATACTTCCTGTTTCATGGACTGTAACGGATTTGCTTATTTAGTAATTTTAATACAGAATTTACTTTGAAATTATAATCGGACACTCCAACGACCCCCCTAAAAAAAAAAATCGGATCTGCGCGATTCAGGCGGCATCCGCCAAAAGGTGCGCTGTTTGCATCCCAAACACAAATCAAATCATACAGAATAGACCTAAAATGTTTTTCAAAAATGACCCTTGCGTGAGTGAAGTGACAAGTTTCAAATAGAAACGTGACAAACAAGCGATATTAAGTGTACATTACAATGTAAACGTACACTCAGCGGTTCCAGTTAGGCATTCTCCAGAGATTGTTTACATGATGTTTTGGTTTCCAAAAACAAACTTAAACACAATTGATTACTTAAACAACTTACCATTTGTAAAATGATCGGAGCAGACTTTGCTGTGTTTGGAAGGCTGATAATCCTTGCGGTTGATTCTCGCAAGCCATAGATTTCTCCTTTGTATGCTGAGTTTCTTTGTTTGCTCGCCTTCGTGCTCCCGTACAGTGGGAATTCCATAAAATCTCCGCTTGACTTCATCATCTGACCTATTACGACAGCCGTGAATACAACAGGTGTGCACCATTGCTAGCTTTAAATAGCCTGCTTGGGTTCTTTTGAAGACTTTGTACTCGCGCGTTACAATGTGTGCTCAGTCACCCGTACGGTAAGCTGGACCCCCAAGATGGCCGCCACTAGGGAATCCCCAACTCTGTGACGTCATGTGAAAACTATCTATACCTTTGACTCTGCCATGTTGAGCTGTGTCTTTCATAATTCAGCTATTCAGCTGTAAGAAAGGATGATTGAACTTGTGGACATGGTGCTATACAAGTCCTTCATCAGTCAATTGTTCTTTATGGATATGAAAATGGCGACTTGGCACAGAGGCATCTGGAGAAATGTGACTGGCCCCTTTAAAGACCCCTGGGGTTCCCTGATCCCCACACTGAGAATCCACTGATTTTATAGGAATACCCATCTTCAGACCCTGTCAGTCTTTGTCAGTCACATATCCCATTAGTAAGGCACCATTTTGGAGGTATTGTTATAGGGAGTGGGACTGTGAAAGTAGTAGCAAGGAAAATGTACAGTGTCTTGCAAAAGTACCCCCCCACCCCGTGTTTGTCCTGTTTTGTCGCATTACAAGCTGGAATTAAAATGGATTTTTGGAGGGTTAGCACCATTTGATTTACACAACATGCCTACCACTTTAAAGGTGTAGATTGTTTATTTATTGTGACACAAACAATAATTAAGATGAACAAACAGAAATCTGGAGTGTGCATAGGTATTCACCCCTTACAAAAGTCAATACTTTGTAGAGCCACCTTTTGCTGCAATTATAGCTGCAAGTCTCTTGCAGTATGGCTCTATTAGCTTAGTACATCTAGCCACTGGGATTTTTCCTCAGGGTGAAACTGCTCCAACTCCTTCAAGTTAGATGGGTTGCGTTGGTGTACAGCAATCTTCAAGTTATGCCACAGATTCTCAATTGGATTGAGGTCTGGGCTTTGATTAGGCCATTCCAAGACATTTAAATGTTTCCTTTTAAACCACTCCAGTGTAGCTTTAGCAGTATGTTTAAGGTCCTCGTCCTGCTGGAACGTGAACCTCCGTCCCAGTCTCAGACCTCCTGGCCGACTCAAACAGGTTTTCCTCCAGGATTGCAGTGTATTTAGTGCCATCCATCTTTCCTTCAATCCTGACCAGCTTTCCTGTCCCTGCAGATGAAAAATACCCCCACAGCATGATGCTGCCACCACCATGCTTTACTGTAAGAATGGTGTTCTCAGGGTGATGGGGAAGTGTTGGGGTTTGCGCCACACATGGTGTTTTCCATGATGGCCAAAAAGTTCAATTTTAGTCTCATCTGACCAGAGAATCATCTTCCATGTGTTTGGGGAGTCTGTCTCATGCTGTTGGGCAAACTCCAAATGTGGTGTTTTTTTTCTTCTTGTATATTTTTTTCTTAAAGCAATGGCTTTTTTCTGGCTACTCTTCCATAAAGCCCCACTCTGTGGAGTGTACGGCTTAAAGTGGTCCTATGGACAGATACTCCCATCTCCGCTGTGGATCTTTGCAGCTCCTTCAGTGTTATCTTTGGTGTCTTTGTTGCATCTCTGATTAATGCCCTCCTTGTCTGGGCTGTGACTTTTGGTGGGCAGCCTTCTCTTGTCAGGTTTGTAGTGGTGCCATATTCTTTCCAATTTGCTATAATGGATTTAATGGTGCTCTGTGGGGTATTTTTTTTTATAACCCAACCCTGATCTATACTTCTCCACAACTTTGTCTCTGACCTGTTTAGAGGCTCCTTGGTTTTCATGTTGCTTGCTTAATAGTGTTGCAGAGTCCGGGTCCTTCCAGAACAGGCTGATTTATACAGACATCATGTGACAGATCATGTGACACTTTGATTGCACACAGGTGGATCTTAATCAACTAATTATGTGACTTGTGAAGTGAATTGGTTGGAGCAGCTCTTATTTAGGGGTTTCATACGAAAGGTGGTGAATACATATACGAACTCCAGATTTCTGCTTTTTCATCTTAATTATTGTTTGTCTCATCTCATCTCATTATCTCTAGCCGCTTTATCCTTCTACAGGGTCGCAGGCAAGCTGGAGCCTATCCCAGCTGACTACGGGCGAAAGGCGGGGTACACCCTGGACAAGTCGCCAGGTCATCACAGGGCTGACACATAGACACAGACAACCATTCACACCTACGGTCAATTTAGAGTCACCAGTTAACCTAACCTGCATGTCTTTGGACTGTGGGGGAAACCGGAGCACCCGGAGGAAACCCACGCGGACACGGGGAGAACATGCAAACTCCACACAGAAAGGCTCTCGCCGGCCCCGGGGCTCGAACCCAGGACCTTCTTGCTGTGAGGCGACAGCGCTAACCACTACACCACCGTGCCACCATTATTGTTTGTCATAATTTAAAAAAAAAAACAGTTTGCACCTTTTAAAGTGGTAGGCATGTTGTATAAATCAAATGGTGCTAACCCTCCAAACATCCATTTTAATTCCATCTTGTAATGCAACAAAACAGGACAAACACCAAGGCGGATGAGAACTTTTGCAAGACACTGTGTACTTTTCTACTCTTTAGTAGCAGTGAACGCAGTAAAACTGGAGCAGCAAAGTGAGAATACCATACTGAGACAAACTCAGCAAGGATGACTGGGACCATTATTTGGATGAATTCTCATCTGTTGCCAATATTGATCAATATGACCTGACCTAACCAGAAAAACTTGGAGTGCTGACCCAGGGGCTTCAAAGTTTGGGAGAATAGCAGGGTACAAATAATTTACAGCAGGGTGCAAAATGGTAAAATGTCTGCCAACGGCAGACATAATGCACGCAAAGCGTGCAGGGATAGATAGATAGATAGATAGATAGATAGATAGATAGATAGATATGCAAGTACGAATTTTTCATGGGGCGGGATGGTTTGGAACAGGCCATCTAAGGCTACGTTTACACTAGACCGTATCTATCTCGTTTTCTTCGCGGATGCACTGTCCGTTTACATTAAACCACCTGGAAAAGCCGGGAAACGGGAATCCGCCAGCGTCCACGTATTCAATCTAGATCGTATCTGGTCCGGTGCTGTGTAAACATTGAGATACGCGAATACGCTGTGCTGAGCTCTAGCTGGCGTCCTCATTGGACAATGTCACTGTGACATCCACCTTCCTGATTCGCTGGCGTTGGTCATGTGACGCGACTGCTGAAAAACGGCGCGGACTTCCGCCTTGTATCACCTTTCATTAAAGAGTATAAAAGTATGAAAATACTGCAAATACTGATGCAAATACTGCCCATTGTGTAGTTATGATTGTCTTTAGGCTTGCCATCCTTCCACTTGCAAGTAGTAAGTGATGTGCGCTGGGATCACACACACACAGCGGCTTAGTCCCGAATCGTGGCTTGTGCACTTCACTCGCGCGCTGTGTGAGCTGCGCAGGGCCGGAGTGCGCACCCTCCAGAGGGCACTCGCTGTTCAGGGTGGAGTGATTTGGAGCGCAGGATGCCTGCGGAGCCGAGCGTATCCGTGTATTGGTGTTGCTGTGTGCACGGCTAACGGTTTTAGTGTAAACGCGAATCGTTTTAAGAACGTTAATCTGATGATCCGCTGATTCGACGTAATGTAAACGTAGCCTAAAATTGGGATAACATTTACCTGGGACGGGTATTTGAGGCGGGTCGTCTAGCTTAAGCTTGATTAGCATTGTTACGCACGCCAGTGTTTCCCACAGAAATTTTGGAGACTATGGGGGAGGCGCGGGGGTTGTTTAAAATTGAGTGATATGTTAAATATTAAGTTATTACTGAAAAACTATTGATTAAAAAAACAGACACTGAGAAATGGTCCTATAAACAACTTTACCAATATAAAAGATTACCAGGACTACAAAAATGCAGAAAAATAGGCTTTACTTATCCAAATGCTCCTGTTGGTTCAAAAGTTAAAGTGCAGAGAACCTCACAGCACAACATGAAGTTACCTTAAACTATAATATAAATGCCTCAGCTTTCATGTAAGAAAAAAAACTATTAATACTAGTGCTGTGTGCAGGCAGTCTCTCCTGAAGACTAAATTAAACAATAATTTATAAATTAATAAAATAAATGGCGGGCGGCACGGTGGTGTAGTGGTTAGCGCTGTCGCCTCACAGCAAGAAGGTCCTGGGTTCGAGCCCCGGGGCCGGCGAGGGCCTTTCTGTGTGGAGTTTGCATGTTCTCCCCGTGTCCGCGTGGGTTTCCTCCGGGTGCTCCGGTTTCCCCCACAGTCCAAAGACATGCAGGTTAGGTTAACTGGTGACTCTAAATTGACCGTAGGTGTGAATGTGAGTGTGAATGGTTGTCTGTGTCTATGTGTCGGCCCTGTGATGACCTGGCGACTTGTCCAGGGTGTACCCCGCCTTTCGCCCGTAGTCAGCTGGGATAGGCTCCAGCTTGCCTGCGACCCTGTAGAAGGATAAAGCGGCTAGAGATAATGAGATGAGATGAGAAAATAAATGGCTCAGGCTTCATAGAAGAAAAAAACAATTTGAACAGAATCTCACAGTATGATGCTGAAGCTGCCTAAACAATGGAAAATAAAATACCATTTTGGCAAAAACTTTGGTATCCATTAATTTCTTGTATTAAGTAAAAAAATATGTTGCCAGATACTGCTGACGTTTTACAGCCCAAAATATGTTCAAAACCCGCCAAAATGCACTTAAAACCGCCCAAATTGGGCGGGAAAACGCGCAATCTGGCAACACAGGCGGCAGTAATGGCTGCACTCGTGTTGAGGATGTAAACACAGTTGACGCGGCAACGGACATACATGACATAGTGGATGTAATTTACGTTCACAACTTTTTTTACTGTCAGAAATATTTAATATTAAATTTTGTGACTCGACTGACAATAGCCGGCGGCATAACAAGCCATAGCCGGCGATTTGCCGCCGGTGACCGGCTACTTTTGAGACCGCTGCTGACCCTGCATTGCTGCCGCCAACCTCATACGTGGATATTATCAACTATCTTGTTTATGCTATAAGTATGCATACCTGTGAAGAGTTCCAAAGCTATAAATCTCTTGAAGCCCATGGACATTTAACCGCTGGCTGGGTGAAAGATTTGGTTACGTTTCAATTGAAGGACTGTGACACGACTAAGGATGGGAATCAAGAAATTCTTCCAGTTGAGAACCTGTACCAAATTGATCCATTGGAGTCATGTCTTAGAGGTTATTGATTCCTTTTATCAATGGTGATGCGTTTTTCTGATAGTTGCACAGTAGGAAAGGTCGTGTTATGATGTCGAACTCTGTGTGGCAAAAAGCAGGCATTGCTGAGAGGAGGATACAGCCCATTGTGTGGCTTAGTGATTTCATGGTGCATTTCATGGATGATAGAAGTGCCTTGAAGTATTGTAATAAGATATGTCCTATTGCCCATCCCTAGCAATAGGCGCCTCTTCTTTTGCTTGTCTGATTTGTAAATATAACATGTTCCTTTACCTGTGTATTTTCCAAAAATATGTACCTATATTAAACGTGAGTAAATGCTGCGTCATCACCAACTAGGGGCACAGATACCAGCCAGACAACACAACTAATGACCAAGGCCTAGCAAGCACAACTGTTTATATACTGGCTGAGAAATTCATTGTGAGAACAGAAACTCTTGGAATTCAGGAATTCGAGCGCTCGTGTACAAGTGTATTTTCTCTGTCTGGTATTCAAGCTGTCAAAACTATCAAAAGGCATTCTCTGTATTTTACCAGCCAGACACTGCTGCTAGGATCTGATGTTTTTTTTTTTGGGTTGTTCCATCCAGTGATGCAAAAGGAGTGTGACGAAGGGCAGAAAAAGCCCTCTGGAGTTGCTCTATAGTAGGGATGTCGACTGGCAGATCATGGTGCAGACCTAGCAAAGTATTTCATTAGGCCAAACTGGAAATGTACTGCAGCAGAGAGTTTGATAGATTAAAAAAATTAAATAAATCAAATGGCTGTGGTTCAGTCGACTGTAGACTGTCCTTTGTTGTGGTTTATCCAGTCACATGCATTGTAATTTATTTAGCTGACAGCAGCTCGTCTGAGGCGAGACTAGCTAGGGTTCCGGACGTTAAGTCAAAACAGGAAGGATTTTCATAGATTTTTCATTTCATTTTCTCTCCTGTCTGATTAGTGAAATGACATGGTGTGTCCAAAAAAGAAACTTTTGATGTTGAAAGATAATTGAATGTAGAAGTACTGTAGCCTATGCATGTACTTCAAGTACAGAATCAATATTTTTCATCTGTTCACAACTCATTTTATTTGTCAAAAGTGGTGATGACGGGAGCAAATCAAAACAAACACTTAGAATTGACATGCCTTATTTATGGCCAACTAAACTTTTTTGTTTGTTTTTTTTAATGGGAAAGCCATAAAAGGTAACTGTTGTCACCAATTATTCTAAGATCTTAGTTGCTTCTCGGGACTTTTGCAGAAAGGAATTTTATGAAACTGGACCTTCACAAATGTGAATGGAATATGCCAGCTCTATTACGAGATGGGGATAAAATGAGGGTTTTACAGCAGAACATAACCAGTACAGGTAGCACTGGGAGATATTACCTAAAGATTATATGGTCATTTTCTGACCATTTTCTTATCGATCACAATATACACTGCAACCCTGCTATAATGAATTTTTGCATTTCACGAACTACCTTTTGTGTCCCCTGCCTTTAATGACAATGAGTTGGAATTAAAAAAAAAAAAAAGAAATGCGCTACCCCCCCACAGAGATGAACAATAAGTAATCAAGTCCACAGTTAACAATACATGCTCATGCTATAAAACAAAGGCTTAACGAGCCTCACTTAGGTGTTGATTACGAACAATTCTCGAGAATGGTGATCTATAAAAGGACAAAGTGACTGCTGACATCAGTGATTTGCAACACATGAATGAAGTGAATGATGGAGATTTAGGCCCTGTCCACACGGCAACGGATTCAGGTGACTCCGATACAATTGCTTATCGTTTAGGCCTGGCGTCCACACGGCACCGGCGTTTTGGGTGCCCAAAACGCAATCTTTTTGAGAACGGGTTCCAGAGTGGAAAGATCTGGCAACGTTGCCGTTGTGAAGTCGTCTGGATGAGTAAAACGGATTTGTTTACGATGACGTCACAACCACATGACTGTGAGTGCTTCACGCCGGGTAGAAGTGTAACGAATATCACCAGGAAAAAGCCTTACAGAGCACTAGTGAGAGTGAAACACGAGCTTGGATATTATTATTATTATTATTATTATGTTCAGTGTTAGTTCACAGTAGTAATGCAAGAAGCAGAATAGTGACAGTAATAGTGAAGCAAAAACATGCAATTGTACAAACACTGCAGCTCTACAGCAAAATATTCATTTATGAAATGGTCTGATTCTTAACACCAGTAGTGCCAATGATCTTCTCATTGCGATGCGAGTTGTCAACAAATCCTATAACTGGTTCATGAAACGCGCTTACAAAATATTTTCACTGTGAATATTTATTGTGTAATGGTGCAAAGTGAGAGAGAGAGAGAGAGTCAATCCCGCCAGCAAAAATAGAGAAAAAAAGAGCAATCTCACCTCTTCAGATGTGGGTTTAAGTCCTACAATACATTCCTCAAAAAGGGCGTAGAGGAGCAAATTAATCATTATTTAATTAGCATTCAATTTATTCCAGACCATTAAAGACACCGCCTTCCGCGTAGAATCATAGGTCATCCTCGCCGCCATTTTGGAGAGGTCAAAGCGGAGAATAAAGATTAGCTGCGTTTAACTGTACCAACAGGTTTGCTGTCCAAACGAGATCACATGGGATTACCTTTCACAGGTGAGACTGGAAAAATACTTTTCATTGTATTTGGTCATTATAATGTAATTTTACAAACAGATTTTCCTGACTTTGTGGCTAATATGCATCCTTACTTCTTCTATTGTTCTGGTGTCTCCGAAGGGACCGTCTTACAGCGCCCCTAGAGGTGTGGCATGTGTATTGCATCGTTTTCAGCAAGCATTGCGTTGCCATATGGACCTGATATTTTACTGATTGTTGCCCATTTGGACGCGATATATTTTTAAATAACATCTCGTTGCCGTTGTCGTGTGGATGTAGCCTTAGAAAACATTGTGAGTCAGTGGGTAGACGTTGACAACGATACTGGTAACCTTCATTTTCATAACAGATGAAGAAATCCTTGTGTCCATTCATGATCCTTTAACTCGGTCAACGAACTGCAATAGTGACTCGGACATTTCAGTCATCAAAGAAAAAGCAGCCCAGGATTACACGTTTCTTCAACTAGTAAAACTGATGGGACGCTAATAGTGTACTGTATCAACTTGTATGTTGGTAGACAGGCACAACAGGTCAAGGTGTGGGTGTTTTTTTTTTTTTTTTTTTTTTTTTTTTTGGGTGTATCTTTCAGTCATTTTAGCTTTTGCTCACATGCGTACACGGCTCTCTTTCTCCATACTGGCCATCTGAAAGACACACAGACACATTAATAGAGCGTCAGTATTTCAACACCGGTGTAACTCATCACATGTTAGTTCTAGTTCGTTAGTTCTGTTGGTTCAACCCGACTCCTCGCTGTTCACAGCCGCTTGACCACGCCCTTGCTGGCACACTTAAGGCCTCTGCATGCTCTTGCGTCAAGGCTTTCGTAGACAGCTTTTTGCAGACAGTTGTAATTTATCGTTGAGCGGGGAGTAATAGGCGTGCACGATGTTATTCACCGCTACAATGCAAGGAGTAGTTGGTGGGTGTGGTTAGTGGAGTGTTTATCCTCCGGCTACTTATAATGACTAGAACTGGAGTCGTATAGATGTACGTACTTCCTCGATCATCCGCTCTTCGTGCTGCTCCATCTTCGCTCGTGTTTTTAAAAATGGCGGTCGTGAAAACGAACCAAACCGGGAAAGTAGGGAAGCGGAAGTGCGTGTACAGTGGATGTAGAGTGGACCAATCAGAGCCCTCTTGTCTGCGAGGCTTCTGCGGTGGTCACAATTTTTGGGAGGTGTGCGCAGAGCGTCTGCGAAGGTGGGGGGGCTACGCAGACACTATCTGCGACATCGTCTGCGAGGACTGTGTTGTCAGCATAAATTGGCCTTTACTTTTACTAAAAGTTTACAATATTCATATTATTTTTATGACATTTGCAAAGAGTGATTTATTTCCTTTACTTTGTAGATATGTAAGTGAATTAAGTGTAAATATAAATTTAAATACGGTTGGTCTTGTTTTACATAAGAGCGAGTGTTCGGTGTGATGAGTGGTCCATTTCAGTATTGCAAACTTTTCAGTATAACGAACTATTTGGACATCCCTCAAGGAGTTTGTGATAACAGGAGCTGTGTTCACATACCGGTACGATAGTGCTATAACTGTATCAATACAAAGTATACTGGTACAGTTTAGTGCATCTGTCCACACTAGCGAGAAATGTTTGCGGTTTTCTTTCACAGTAGTTGAAATGCGCGTGCGCGAAATGTTTCCGTGGTTACCAAGTAACTTCCTTCCGAGAATATGGCGGATGAAACAACGTGTGTGTGCTTTTTGTTGTCAATGTACAGTCTGTATTTCTGGTGATCATTTATTCAGTCGAAGCGGCGGAGATCACTCGACGGTTGTCTGTACATGTCGATATTTCGACGTGTACCCCTCAGCTGTTCCTGGCATTGCTCGTCTCCCCAAAGCTCCAACAAACACACAACTTCGTCTTTGCTCCATGTAGCTCCATGGTCGTTTTGAGCCATTTTGACGTTTTATTTACAGCTGGAAAGGACGTGCGTATTGTATTGTATGAATAACCCGGAAGAAGTAGGAATGGTTCATTGCGCATGCGCATTATTTGTATCGATACAGAGCCGCTTCATCTGTCCACACTACAGCGAAGCGCTACAGTACCGATACTGTACTGGTACGAAACCCATACATTTGTGGGTTTCGTACTGATACAGTTATACCGCTACAGTACCGGTATAGTTGCTAGTGTGGACAGGTGTTCCAGTACGAAAGTAGTATCGTATCGGTACAAAATCCCTAGTGTGGACAGGGTAAGGATTGCAGTGAGTTATGCTCTGAAAATAATGTTCAGAAACAAAAGAACATGGCTGCCTGTACAGACTAACATTCCCTGTAGAATGTCTAATTCAAAAATGCATCTAAATGATTATCACTATGAAAATATTCCTCTTGAAGTCAACCACATGTCGATATAAATAACGTTTTAGAATTGTCTCAAAGATTTATTGCATAGAACTTAAGCATTGTTTCTCAGAAAAGGCCATAGCACGATAATTAGCGATGCTTGGAGTTGGAACTTTTCTCTCGGGCTGTGCATGGGTAGCATGGAAAAGGATACGTTTGAAATTTTCTTCCCAGTCAGAGCTGGTCTTCAGCTTCAGCACGGTGAAAGAACGGAAGTTGTAGCAAGCAACACAGAACAGGGGTGTGATGTTTTTGACATTCTTCTCGGAGACCAGCTCGAATTCAAACGTCTACAGTGTCTAATAATATTTAATTAATTATTGCAGCTGTTTGCAGTTTAACCAACACCTCTTTGTACACAAAGTTATGTGCCATTTGATTAGATTAGCTTCCCAAGCGTCTAATGAAGTTTCCCTTACAGCCTACAAGAGAACTGTATGAATTCAGCCAATTTTTATGATCGTTATTGGCCCATAAATGAATTTGAGCTGGTCTCCGAGAAGAATGTCAAAAACATCACACTCCTGTTCTGTGTTGCTTGCTACAAATTCCGTTCTTTCACCGTGCTGAAGCTGAAGACCAGCTCTGACTGGGAAGAAAATTTCAAAAGTATCCTTTTCCATACCTTTCTGTCTTGAATCACCTACTACTTCTCCAACTTTCTCCTCTAACATGTACAGCAACTCTGCTGGCGTTTGAAGAGTGGTATAAATGTACCCAGCTAACAAAAGCACCTCAACACTCGGTTCACCTACTGTTATCGTTTTGAAAGCAGCGTTGGTAAGCTTGGGGTATATTCTAGGGCTGGGTATCACCAGATACCTCACGATACGATACTATGGCGATATTTTGCCCACGATAACGATAATATCACGGTACAGCGATTCTGCGATAATCGATATATTGCAAGAAATTTCAACCACATCACGATATCTGTGTCACTGAAGAAAATCAGAATTTATTGACCACTGTAAAATTACGTTTCACATACCGTATTTTCTGGACTATAGAGCGCACTTGTATATAAGCCGCATCCGCTCTATTTAAAAAAAAAAGATATACAAGCCGCACCGGGCTATAAGCCGCAGATATCTATGTTGATATTTACTGCATGTACAGAATGATTTTGTACTGTAAATGTACATGTATGTACCTGAACAGATTCTTTCCGAACAGTGCCTTTTAACACGGCAGCAACTTTGCTGATTAAAACGGAACAGAACCAAGAGAAAATAACCGGTATTTATTTACCTTCATTTCTCCTGTGTTTGAAACCACAAGTCACTTTAATCATCTTGGCTGGATTTGAAAATAATTACCAGTTAGTAATTTGTCGTGCGTGTTCTATCTGCTAAAGATCTGCTAATTCTTCTTTGCATTGATTTTTCGTCTATCTTATTTTTGATTCTACTTCCGGTTAGAGCGCCCCTAGCGGTGGAAGAAAAATCCACAGAATAGCCGCACCTTTGTATAAGCCGCATGGTTCAAAACCTAGGAAAAAAGTAGCGGCTTATAGTCCAGAATATACGGTACATAACTACACACTCTTGCCAGACATATATTTGTTTCTATTCCACTGCTGGCAAAACCAAGAGTTGCTTCACTACAACATACAGAAAATTCCCATTTCTGTGCTAGTATTCTCAACTTTTCTGTAAGCATGGACACATCAGTGCTGCTTAACAAGCAGAATCAAATTGTTTTATGAAAACTTAAAACTTGCACTGCAGACTGCACATACATTTCAGTGCTAACACTATTATCAATTTGTTCTTTGTAAACTTGAGAACATATACCGGAGAACATTTAACTTGTGCTTATTTTGCAGGAACAACACACTGTCTGGAACACATTGAAAAGTGCAGTGTGCATCTTAGTCTCCCTGAGCACAGTTATGAAACAAAGTGCAGTGTGGGTCAGCGTCCACACACTGAAACTGAACTGAAACCTCAGTGAATCACGTTTCTTCTGAACTTAGAGTAAATACTCAAAATAAAATGCAGTGTCTCACACACACTAAAATTGAAAATGCAAGATAAAGTGCAGCTTCTTGCCTTTGGCCTTAAATGAGAAAATTAAGTTCACAGTTACAGTAAGTCACACATCACTGAAGTAGACGGGAGGACTTTGGCACTGTCCAGTGTTTCGGTGGCTCCGGCTGAGCTAATATGTCGGGGTGGTGTCGTGCTAAGTAAGTTCGCAAGTTTGTTGTGTTACCTGAATATCTAATTGGAGCGAAACAGGTTTTGCAGAGTGCGTACTCTTTGTCCGGCTCACTGTTTTTTTTTCTCCTTTCCTTTGGAATCCAAAGTGCCTCCAAACATCTGCCTTAAAGTTCGGTGGCGTCTCTAGGTTTACGTTAACAGCCATGCTTGCTTGTTTTTTTTCCTCACTGCAACCGCCGGGGAAAAAAGAGAAGATGAAGAGTGCCTTGCAGTGAGGGAGCGGCACAGCGACACCTCGCGGAGCGGAGGTGCGGAAGTTGTACTGGATTTACAACCCGTCTGAAACATGATTTATTATTTGAAAAAATATCGATATTCAAATTTTGAGCATCGATATTGAATCGGAAGACAAAGTATCGCGATATATCGCCGTATCGATATTTTATAGTATATTTTATAGTATATTCGTGTTTGACGCGCAGTATGTTGTACATCACACTAGAGGCTGAAGCTCTGTCGTGTCCCATCATATCTCTGGTTGCAGAGCACTGGGACTCTGTAAAATCACGCACTGGTGTGGCTTTATGGTTGCCCTATTTGGTTCGACGTCAACAACTAAAGCCGGAATTTCGAGGGATTTTCTTAACAGCGTTATTGGAGGATCTGTGTGTAAAAAGGGCTTTTGACCAGGGGCGCCGCCAGAAATTTTGGGCCCCATGAAAGATTAGAATTTTGGGCCCCCCAACTTCCAACAAAAGCAGCAATCCTAAAGCATTTATGGGTTGTATTGCTGCTTACCTCCTCCTCCAAAGGGGGGTTCAGTGGTTTGGTAGGGCGGAGGTCCCCCTGAGGCTGAATCTGTGCATATTTAGGGCACCCCATTAGTTATGAAACTGGTTATTAGCACTAGTTATTAGCACCAGCATAACATAATATTTCATCTTGTTTATCACACAAGTCAGTTCAGTTATTAAAATGGAAAAAATGTCACTGTACAAACTGTAAAAGTGTTCTCTTGATAGGCTAATCCAACCACGTTCATACTGTTCATTTATCATTCGCTAATATTTTGAACACACGTGAGCGATAGCTACCTTTCTTTGGGAAAAACTGAGTGACCGGTTGCCTGCCTCTCCGGTCCCTCTCAGCTTTCAGCTGCCTTTCTTTACGTTTTTGACAGCCACTCTTCATATTTAGCGATCATAGACTGTACGCACTCCACTGCTGGCTGGCTGGCTGCTGCACCGCGACACAGCAGCAAGTAGCGTTGCACTGATCAGCACACAGATTTAATGCATCGCGCTTCTACCAGAACTGGACTGTACCATTTCGCAAAAGGGGGAGGGTTAAATGACAATACGTATGTTGAAGAACTCAAGAAATAGACAACCTTGTTCAATTAGCTCATTTTACCAGATGGAATATTGCATTATTGTTATTTCAAAAGTCTTATTAAAATCATTAAAAGCATATTATCAGCCCCATGGCAGTGCTGGGCCCCTAGAATTGTTCTAACCTTTCCCCCCCCCCGGCGGCGCCCATGCTTTTGACAATGAGTGAAAGCTTGTTTTATCTTCTGCATGTATCAGTTTTATGAATTTCAGTGGTTGAGGATTCATTTTGGAAACGTTGTGTAAATATTCAGTGTTCCATTTCTGGTAGCCATTTCATGAACTGAATGATACCGGTTACAAAATAGTAACTGGTATTTCTGTTATTCAAACTATTTTCGTCTTTGCACTGTCTTTATCTCCATAAAATTAGCTTTTAAATTGACGTACTATAGGTTGGGGTTCTGAGAATCTTCCCAGGGCATTGGATGACCTGGTTACCAAGGTTACAGTGAGCAAATTTTCCATAGCCTGTGAAGGACATTATTGTTTATTATTTTATTACAGGTGGAGAATCCATATGAAAGGGCCTTTTTAATTTGACTTTACATGGTGGATAAGATTTTGTATGCACCCATGTGTTGGGATGTTGCTGAGTGGGTGTGTCTGGTTGCCATGGTAACAGTGACGGTATCTTTGGATTTAAAAAGTATATATTTCAGATATACAGAAAATATATCTATATGTTGTTTTCCATTCTTTATATTTTGTTAACAGTTTTTAACAGTGGTGTCATGGTGGTGTAATGGTTGGCACTGTCGCCTCACGGCAACGAGGTTCCTGGTTTTGAACCTCACAGCCAATGGGGGCCCTTTGTGTGTGGCGTTTGCACGTTTTCCCCGTGTCTGCATGGGTTTCCAGTTCAAAAACATGCAGATTTAAGTAAAAATACCCAACTACTGGAGTTACACAAGCCAATGCATACTTGGTGCTGGTCCCAGGCATGGATAGATTGGGGCAGGTTGCACCAGGAAGGGCATCCGGTGTAAAAACCTATGCAGAACAGATCCACTGTGGTGACCCTGAACCGGAACAGCTGAAAGATGATGATTTAGGTGGTGTTTACATTAGACCGTATCAGCGGATCATCAGATTAACGTTTTTAAAACGATTTGCGTGCACACAGCAACGCCAGTACACGATTCACGTGCACACAGCAACGCCAATACACGGATACGCTAATCACATGACTAATTAGACGGCACGTCACATGATCCCAGTGCATATCGGGCATGCGCAAGTCACTCACCACTTGCAAGTGGAAGGATGGCAAGCGAACACCTTCTCCAGCAGATAAACACACCTGGCTGTGATGTTCATGTTCTCACTGAGTTTAAGCGCCTGAAGGAGGTAAATAAGTTGAAATGTGTAAATAAACCTCAGTGCGGCTCAGCGCTTCCTCCTGCGCTCCAAATCACTCCGCCCTGAACAGCGAGTGCCCTCTGGAGGGTGCGCACTCCGGCCCTGCACAGCTCACAGAGCGCGCGAGTGAAGCGCACGAGCAGTGATTCGGGACCGAGCCGCTGTGTGTGTGATCCCAACGCCAGCGAATCAGGAAGGTGGATGTCACAGTGACGTTGTCCAATGACGACGTCAGCTAGAGCTCAGCACTGCGTATCCTCGTTCCTCAGTGTTTACACAGCACCGGATCAGATACGAACTGGGTTGAATACGTGGGCCCTGGCGGATTCAAGTTGTTCCGCCTGTGGAGACGTTTCCCGGCGTTTTAATGTGCACGGACAGTGCATCTGCGACGAAAACGAGACGGATACGGTCTAATGTAAACACCACCTTAAAGGCTTAACAGTGTTTGTTACTAATTGGCCAATTTCTGGTGTCCTTTCATATTTTTACGCTTTCTTTGCATTGAAATTATAAATGTTTACCTAAATCAACAATTTAGGCAAGTCAACATTCGATATGGGTTGTTTTACAATCAGGGTACGCAAGCTAAAAATCACATTTAACACTTATCTTCAATATCAAAAGGCTTGACTAAATAAACTTGGTTGTTTATTGTAGCCCTGTGATAGCTCTATTTACCATGCAAAAAAAATTTGGTGATAACGTTATTTTTGGTGAACGTATGGCAATATATGTCATATTTAGCAAAATTACTCGTGCCATTTAGAAAAAGTGCTTTTTTTGACCACAGGTAGCTCCAAAAGGGATGCACTTAAATCATTCTTTATACCATAAAACACATTTGGTTCCATATCATTGGAAACATAGTTAAGTTTTAATGTTGAATGCCAGTAAGTTTTCAGACTATTTTGATCAAATTAGTATGTAATTGTGTCAAAAAAAAGTCCTCTCCGAGACAGCTAATTTTTCAATATAAAATAACATATCTAAAATGATTATTTTCATCCTAAAATGTGGTCAAGATATTGGGACATTAATATTAGAGACAACTAACACAAAGCTTACAGCCTTATAATTAAAAGCACTATGGAAGCAGTGGATTCTGAATTGTCAAAAAAAAAAAGTCCTCTCCGAGAATCACTTCATTTGTTTCTCCCAGCCCTGCTTAAAGCTACACTTAAGCTTCTTTATCTTATAGCAGATTACACAAAACTACCATACACGCATGTCAAAAAATTACCTGAAATCTGTTCTTTAACTTGTCCTTCACTTAAAAACTGCTACAAGAACCAGTTTGAATCAATCTGAATTCTGGACCCCTGTGACACAAACTCTGCACCCTGATTGTAAAAAAACCCATATTTGTTTTGGCATAACAAATGCACCACTGGATGTAGCTCGAAAAATTAGTCCAGTTTGCCAATTTTAATTATTGCAGCTGTTTGCAGTTTAACCAACACCTCTTTATACACAAAATTATGTGCCATTTGATTAGATTAGCTTCCCAAGCGTCTCATGAATTTTCCGTTACAGCCTACAAGAGAACTATGAATTCAGCCAATTTTTATGATCGTTATTTGCCCATAAATCCATTACCCCTAGACTGATTTTCAAAAGGTCAAAAGTAATGGATGTGGCTTGATGAGCTCTAGGGGTGTTCACACGGCAACTTTTACTCCGGTGTAGCACCGGGGCTGCCCCGGTAGAGCGTTCACACGGTACAAAGTTATACCGGTGTAGCCCCTGAAAGCTGCTTAAACCGGTGCAAATCTAACCCTGCTCGGGAGGTGGTTTAAGAAATTTACTCCGGAGTAAATGCTAGTTTGCGGGGCAGCACCGATATAAAATGGGACGTCTGAACGCTACAGGGGTAGACTTGCTACGCATGAGGAGAGTTGATTACATACGGGCATTGCATAATTTGCATCCTGGTATTTTGCGCTTCCAAAATGGCGAATATCAACAACAACAGAACTGCGTGTCTTCCAGTGTTGCCAGATTGGGCGGTTTTAAGTGCATTTTGGTGGATTTGAACATATTTTGGGCTGGAAAACGTCAGCAGTATCTGGCAACACTGGTGTCTTCATCCACGTTGTTTTCCCGGCGCTTGGTGATGCCATGACAACCGGGAAAAGGAAGTACGTTTTCACGCATGCGCATATTTCTTTTCCGCATTATTACTATCGTATAGCACGGTCGCAAAAACTGCCGTGTGAACACAAGTGGGGCTGCACCGGTGCTAACACGCTTCTCTCTAGTAAGCAGGTTTGTGACGTGTGAACGCTCCACAAAATTTACACCGGTGTAAGATATATCGCAACAAAATACATCGGTGCAGCATCGATGCAAATATGTGCCGTGTGAACACCCCTTCTGTCTGACAATACCAAAACCAAGGGCATTTAGGTGGCCTTTTCTTAGGTAGCCTCGCTATGCCAGTGCTATACTTGTGTGCTGTGTTTTTTGCCTCCCTCTCCAGAACTCTACCTATATTTGCTTTTGTTCCTAAATGTAGGCCTAATATTTATTAAGCTAGGTCTATGTATCATGCTACATTATACAGACTGTTCATTGATGTATTCATGGGGGTAAAAACATTGCAGCTACCTGTTCATTTCTGGAGGAAAGTATTCAGTTGGCTGCTGATATGAATGATCCTATCGCAATAGCTGTATAGTATAATATAGTATCTGTAAATAACGGGTAGCAAATAAAATTTGTGGCAACAACGGCTGCGAAAAGCACAACAGTCACTGAAGGAAGATGTGTAGAGCTCTTGGTTATGGAAGTGCACTTCTTCCAAACAAGCTGAAAAAGACTGACTGACTGCACACGCATCCTGCTTTTCTCTTTCACTCGATGACAATAAATGAAAGACGCAGTGTTTTGAAATCGCTTCTACTCATTGTTCATTCATTTATCGTTCACTATATGGTGTGTGTGTGTGTGTGTGTGTGTGTGTGTGTGTGTGTGTGTTGTGAGAAACTTTATGTAGGACACCAGTAAGGGAGACACTGTACCGCGTAATGAATAAAAGATGAGAGGGCATGCTGTTGGAGGAAAATAAATGGTTGGAGTGGTGTGGCCCGACTTCCTTATCAAGCTGAAGTTGATTTATTTTCTAAAACGGCATGTCGCAAAGTGTCTTCTGTTTATACCAGAACTGCTAATTTGCCAAAGAGTTACCATTTTGTAATGACACTTGATATTACATTTAATAATGTGGAATGTGTGAGAAACAAGTTAGTTCCTGTTATTATATATGTGATAGCTGCCATCAACAGAGGTGTGGTTTTTTTTTTTTTTTTTAAATTAATGCATCCACGGGGCGGCACGGTGGTGTAGTGGTTAGCGCTGTCGCCTCACAGCAAGAAGGTCCGGGTTCGAGCCCCGTGGCCGGCGAGGGCCTTTCTGTGTGGAGTTTGCATGTTCTCCGCGTGGGTTTCTTCCGGGTGCTCCGGTTTCCCCCACAGTCCAAAGACATGCAGGTTAGGTTAACTGGTGACTCTAAATTGACCGTAGGTGTGAATGTGAGTGTGAATGGTTGTCTGTGTCTATGTGTCAGCCCTGTGATGACCTGGCGACTTGTCCAGGGTGTACCCCGCCTTTCGCCCGTAGTCAGCTGGGATAGGCTCCAGCTTGCCTGCGACCCTGTAGAACAGGATAAAGCGGCTAGAGATAATGAGATGAGATGAGATAATGCATCCGCCACTATGTAATGGAGATATTATGTTTCTGAGTTGTCTGTCCATCTGTCTGGAATTCTAGTTTGTGGGGAATCTCAATAACAAATATTTTGAATGATTATCACTGTAACCAGTAAATGATCTGATTAGATTTTGGTACGGGGCAAAATCAAATATCTGAAAGTTTTTCTTCAATAGCCTCCTTCCTTTTGCGAGGGTGTATTTTAAGGGTCTTTCTGGTATACAAATTACTAACAGAATTACTAGACTTGTTGGCGATAGAAGCAACCCTGTGATTGTCACTGGCATCGAGTTCTACTTGTTCTCTCGCATTACGTTCATTAAAAACAAACCAAAAAAAATACAGCTCGTCATTTATTGAGAAACCCCAAAGCTCCAAGTCCTCTGTTCTGAAGACTCTTTCATGGTGGAAAACTTACTGGCACTCCTTCCATTTATGTTAAACTAACAGCTATATAAACAATTAAATATTTCTTTGCTAAAGAACACCACATTTAAAAAAAAAAAAAAAAATTTTACACTGTTTATTTGGAGCAGACACCACAAGTTCCTCTAAATTATTGGTTACTATAACAAGAACCTTGAGTGCATAAATTTGCCTTGTGGCCAGCACTACTGTAAGAGCCACGCTGTTATAGAAAGCAAGTTTTAACCCAAATGAATCTGACCAGTCAGTATTGAGAATTCAACAGTGTTGTGGTATGAATTATTTTTTGATCACATTTACTTGAAATGTACATTGTTCCTTCCTGTCACATAAACCTTTGGAACATCAGCAGCGCTACATAGGTTAGTGGTAGCATCACAAGATACAGTACTGAGCAAAAGTCTTAGGCACCCTATTTTTTTCATACAAACAGTGTGAAAGATTTCTATTTTATGACTGCTACCAGTGTTTTTGGCAGCCATTTTTGATTTAGTTTTAGTCTTAGTCTTTTGGACGAAATGCTTATTAGTTTTAGTCACATTTTAGTCAATTCCATCCTTGATAGTTTTGGTCTAGTTTTAGTAGACGAAAACTAAAAGGCTTTTAGTCCAGTTTTAGTCATTCATGTTAGTCGAAAAAATAATTACTTTAAAACATTAAATTAGGCCAATACAGAGATAGGAAATTGTAATTGAGGTTGACAGGTTGTGCATAACATACTCTCTACGTAAACGCTGTCTGGTACGTGTGCTCTCTACGTAAACGCTGTCTGGTGCGCGTGCTCTCTACGTAAACGCTGTCTGGTGCGCGTGCTCTCTACGTAAACGCTGTCTGGTGCGCGTGCTCTCTACGTAAACGCTGTCTGGTGCGCGTGCTCTCTACGTAAACGCTGTCTGGTGCGCGTGCTCTCTACGTAAACGCTGTCTGGTGCGCGTGCTCTCTACGTAAACGCTGTCTGGTGCGCGTGCTCTCTACGTAAACGCTGTCTGGTGCGCGTGCTCTCTACGTAAACGCTGTCTGGTGCGCGTGCTCCATTGTTCACAGACTCGTGTTTCTGCCTCCATTTAACATGTCGCAATGCGCTGATAGAGCACAAATAATGTCATGATGAACACACAACTAGAAGATGACCACGCTGTCCGTTAATGTAAATATGATGGCTAAATGTGCTGCTAACGTTAGAGTAGCCAGGTGTGCTGCTACTCATTTAGACATTAAGGCACAGTAACAGGTCTGAAAAGCTACAGTGGGGCAAAAAAGTATTTAGTCAGCCACCAATTGTGCAAGTTCTCCCACTTAAAAAGATGAGAGAGGCCTGTAATTTTCATCATAGGTATACTTCAACTATGAGGTACAGAATGGGGGGGGGGGGAGAATCCAGGAAATCACATTGTAGGATTTTTAATGAATTAATTGGTAAATTCCTCGGTAAAATAAGTATTTGGTCACCTACAAACAAGCAAGATTTCTGGCTCTCACAGACCTGTAACAACTTCTTTAAGAGGCTCCTCTGTCCTCCACTCGTTACCTGTATTAATGGCACCTGTTTGAACTCGTTATCAGTATAAAAGACACCTGTCCACAACCTCAAACAGTCACACTCCAAACTCCACTATGGCCAAGACCAAAGAGCTGTCAAAGGACACCAGAAACAAAACTGTAGACCTGCACCAGGCTGGGAAGACTGAATCTGCAATAGGTAAGCAGCTTGGTGTGAAGAAATCAACTGTGGGAATAATTATTAGAAAATGGAAGACATACAAGACCACTGATAATCTCCCTCGATCTGGGGTTCCATGCAAGATCTCACCCCGTGGGGTCAAAATGATCACAAGAACGGTGAGCAAAAATCCCAGAACCACACGGGGGACCTAGTGAATGACCTGCAGAGAGCTGGGACCAAAGTAACAAAGGCTGCCATCAGTAACGCACTACGCCGCCAGGGACTCAAATCCTGCAGTGCCAGACGTGTCCCCCTGATTAAGCCAGTACATGTCCAGGCCCATCTGAAGTTTGCTAGAGAGCATTTGGATGATCCAGAAGAGGATTGGGAGAATGTCAAATGGTCAGATGAAACCAAAATAGAACTTTTTGGTAAAAACTCAACTTGTCCTGTTTGGAGGAGAAAGAATGCTGAGTTGCATCCAAAGAACACCATACCTACTGTGAAGCATGGGGGTGGAAACATCATGCTTTGGGGCTGGTTTTCTGCAAAGGGACCAGGGCAACTGATCCGTGTAAAGGAAAGAATGAATGGGGCCATGTATCGTGAGATTTTGAGTGAAAACCTCCTTCCATCAGCAAGGGCATTGAAGATGAAATGTGGCTGGGTCTTTCAGCATGACAATGATCCCAAACACACCGCCCAGGCAACGAAGGAGTGGCTTTGTAAGAAGCATTTCAAGGTCCTGGAGTGGCCTAGCCAGTCTCCAGATCTCAACCCCATGGAAAATCTTTGGAGGGAGTTGAAAGTCCGTGTTGCCCAGCGACAGCCCAAAACATCACTGCTCTAGAGGAGATCTGCATGGAGGAATGGGCCAAAATACCAGCAACAGTGTGTGAAAACCTTGTGAAGACTTACAGAAAACGTTTGACCTCTGTCATTGCCAACAAAGGGTATATAACAAAGCATTGAGATGAACTTTTGTTATTGACCAAATACTTATTTTCCACCATAATTTGCAAATAAATTCTTTAAAAATCAGACAATGTGATTTTCTGGATTTTTTTTTTTCTCATTTTGTTTCTAATAGTTGAAGTGTACCTATGATGAAAATTACAGGCCTCTCTCATCTTTTTAAGTGGGAGAACTTGCACAATTGGTGACTGACTAAATACTTTTTTGCCCCACTGTACATTTCCCCCTGTATGTTTCACAATAACTCAAATATGGGTCAATATATGACAAAGCATTCAGTTGCTGTCCCACCAAAAATCCCTGCAGGACAAGTTTTACTCATGACATTAGAGATGCACTGATTGCAATTTTTTGGGCCGATTCCGATTTTCCATGGAGTGTGACCTGCCGATACCGATTTTGGCCGATTTTTTTTTTCATTTTTTCAAACCACTTCACAGCACGCGCAAAGACTATTTTCTTTTTATCTCTTCTTTAATAGAACATTCTGCCAGATTTTCAGTAATAAATTTTCAACACCTCAAAGGTTGAAAATAAACAAAAAGACATTGTTCTTTGTAAAATCTTTCTTCATATTTGGTATTAACATTATTAATTCCTGAAATAGGAAATTCTCACACACATTTTTTCTTTTCCCATCCAATATCTGGCACAAAAACAACTTCCCCCTCATATATTATTTGCCTACTGCTATGGAACACACTTTCATAAGCCTATTTAGATCTGAAAACTTATGCCTTATAGAACAACCCATTTCTTCATTCAGTATCAAAATACAAAAATAATTTCCAGTCATACTTATACCATAGCCATTCTATCATCTTTGTCAAATGTGTATTTGTAGAGTAATTTCCAATGGAATCAAGTGCAACTAAGGTCATAAAACAAACAAAGACTTTTTTTCTCTCTTTCTCTTTGTACAAATCTAACTAGATGTTTGGTAATAGGCTAACGTATTAATTCCTGTAATGGGAAATTCACACAACCACAAACATTTTCTTCTTTTCACATCCAATATCTGGCACAAAAAAAAAAAATTCACTATATTTGGATATATTGCTTTGGAAAACACTTTCATATTTGGGTCTGAAAACTTAACCCTTATGGAACAGCCCTTTTCTTCTTCCCGCATTCAGTAACAAAAAATACAAAAATAATTTTCTGTCATACTGCCATATGCCATTATATCATGTTTGACAAATGTGTATTTGTATGGTCTTTTTCAATGAAAACAGGTGATACACTTGCCATATAAGGATGTACAATTAACAGATACATAAAAATAAATAGGTCAAACTTAAATACAAGTGCATGTAGGAGTGTTAATCTATTAGCCAGTGAACACACACTTGACTATTGTAATTACCGTATTGGCTTGAATATAAGACGGTGTTTTTGTTGTAAAAAATAGCTCTTAAAAAGGGGGGTCGTCTTAAATTCGCGGACTAGACAAAATGCCGCCAAAAACGAAAGTGAAAGTGAGGACAGTGAGAGTGAGCAAAGTGAGGCTGAGGATCTCTGTGCTGAGTAGCTGTAATTTAGCAAACTACCCTTTCCATTGTTTCAGTTGTTTATTATTGTAAACCTTAATGTATTGTTTAATGCATTGTTTAAAGCATTTGCACTGTTCTGCAAATTTATTCCATATACCCGTAGGCTATGGGAAGTTAATGCATTGACATTCTGAAGTTTATGAACTTTCAATCTAAACCTGACAAATTTGTTGAATTAATGCAATTTAAATGTTTTAATTTGGCTTGTCTAGTAGCCTGCAGTTTAGCCTTTTTTTTTTTTTTTTTTTACTTCTATGAAAAGTGTTCACGGAAATGAGACTGAAATGACCTCTATTTAAATGTGAAAAACAAAAGCCTCTAATTTTAAACAGAATTTTGAAATAAATACGCTTTATATGAATGAACATTTTGGTCTTCAAAAAACTTTTTCCCCAAAGATGAACTTGGAAAAGGGGGGGTCGTCTTATATTCGGGCCAATACGGTACTTGTGCATTAATGGCAAGTTTTTCTTTGAAAACAGAAGCATTTCTACCTTGTCACCAGAGAGTCTATTTCTTCTGTCATTTACCACATGTCCAGCCAAGCTAAATAAGTGCTCACTGATTAAAGACAGGTGTTTTTTGTTAACGGCGCGTGCGCCGGAGCTCGTTAGGCGCGCAGGACTGACACTGTTCTGCGCAAGTGCAACACAATCGCACTAGAAAGCATGTTCAAGCTTCCAGTGTAGCTGCAGTCTTTTTAGTTGCGAATTAAGAGTATTTCCACTTTCATCTCTGTGATACACAAGTTTTGATCGTCAGAAAATCGGCATATTTTAATTTTGACCGGCCGGTCACCGGTCATGGCCGATCACGTGAAAATCGGCTGATTCCGATCGGCAGCCGGTCAATCGGTGCATCTGAACATGACGTTAACTGAATTTAAGTTAGCTTAACCAAGCCAACTTTAGCATGAAGCTACCGGTCCCATTCATTTTCTCCAGGTCACGGTGTTTTGGAAAACTTCATAGGAAATTAATCACAGACCGATTGTTGAGTGACATTAACCAAAGCTAGCAAACGTATACATGATTTGTTAACAGGACTTCTTGTAACGTTAACTTACCGTCGCAGAAATAGCAGCATGGTGAGCCTTTAGATGCCTCTTGAGGTTGGTCGTATTCTTGCCACGTAGTTTATAGCCACAGCGTGTACCTCTGTCTCCCACTACAAGGCATTCCGTTTTATTTTCTGCTGGATTATGTCCATAAATCGTCATGTCTTTTCCGCCCACCAAGCCTTTGTGCTGGCGTTGCCGCCACCATGGTCCATGAACTGTGTGTGGCTGCCCCGGTGTGCACTGTGCCCGGACATGCCTGGTGGTGGGCGTGACCAAACAAGGACAGGATGCAGGTGCATTGCTGATATTTTCAGCATTTGGCAGACAGATTGCACGCACCGTTGGAGGAAACGCCATGCGTTTTGATAGTCTTAGCCAACCCACTAACATTTTTGTCTTGTCTTGTCAACGAAAACAACAGATACGTTTTGTCATATTTTCGTGATCAAAGAGTTATGTTTAGTTCGTCACTGCCTTGTTTGTCATGAAAAAAAGGTGCGTTAACGAAATCATTTCGTCATCGTTAATGAAAACAACACTGATTGCTACATTATCGAGTCAGTACAAAATCGTTTGAGTTCCAAACATTTGTTTTCCAGCACAAAATTAAATGTTACAGAGAAAAGTTTATATCTGAGCAGCATATTACATAAGAGACCACTTTTCAGATTAAAAAAGAAAATGAAGGTTACTGGGTTTTGCTGCAAAATTAAGATGCAAGTGTGACAGTGTCTAGAAGAACTGTGGCTGGTTCTGTAAGATGCTCAGTAATATCTACAGCTCATTTCCTTATAAAACTGCACTCATTGTAACTGAGACTACTTTTTTTTTTTTTAAAGCAAAGGGTCGTCTCGCACCAAATATTGACTCTTCATTTCTTATGGCTTACTGCTGTTTTATAGTATTTTTCTTTTAAATGTGGAAACTTTTATTTTTTTTTAAGCCATTTTTGGTCAATAGCATTTCTTCATTGAATTTAATTACACGTTAACAGGATGCTTCTTCACCAAAGTGAGTTTCGAGAAGGTTCTGTAAAAACTAATTACATGTTACAAAATTGAGTATTAAAACAAAAATATTTAAACTAATTGAAACAAATTGTAATAACTTTTGAAGAATGCAAAAATTTGAATCATATGCATTGAAAGCCTTTGGAAGAATTTAGATTTAAACTGGGAACTCTTGGTGCACTGTTTAATATCACTTATGGCCCTTTTCCACTACCCTTTTTCAGCTCACTTCAGCCCGACACGGCTTGCGTTTCGACTACCTCAGAGCAGCACGACTCAGCTCGCTTCAGCCCTACTCAGCACCCAAAACTCGCATGGTTTTGGAGTGGGGCTGAAGCGAGCCAAACCGAGCCGAGTGAGGCTGGGGGCGTGAGCAGACACTCCCCTGTGCACTGATTGGTGAGGAGGAGTGTCCTCACATGCCCACACACGCCCCGCGAGCACGCTGGGATCTGTAAACACCGTAAACCCGGAAGAAGAATAATTACGAATTACGAGAATTTCTGAAGCCTCGCCTCATCTATACGCTCTTGCCAGTATCTGTTGGCGTTGTCGGTGACAACAAGCCACAGCACCAAGACCAGCAACACTAACGACTCCATGTCCTCCATGTTTATTGTTTACTATCCGGGTCGTGAGACTACCGCTTACAAGGTCACTGATGTCACTGTTTGCGCCGCCTAACGACATCACGTGACGTCCACCCACTTTCGCTAACTCCACCCAATGTGTCCACCCACTTCCAACCAGCACGGTTCAGCGCGGTTGTAGTCGAAATGCAACCCCAACAGCCCCACTCAGCTCGACTCAGCCCGACTCAGCACGGCACGGCTCAGCCCAACTCAGCCGCGTTGGTAGTGGAAAAGCGGCATTAGATTGTTCCATTCTTTAATGGCTTGATATGATCTTGGTTTTCCCCAATTTGTTTTTGCCGTTGGTAGACAAAACTCGCTTCTATGTCTGTGTCATAACCATGTTCATTCAACTTGGTCAACTTTAGGTTTGATGATCAGTTCTTCTTACATTTGAAGATGTGCAGACGTCATTGACGGTTTGTGTTGAGTGAGTTCTGTCCAGTTGAGTTCCTTACATGCACCAGTTGCTGAGGACTGTAGAGGATGGTCCAAGATCATCTTGGTGGCTTGTTGTGCAGAATTTGAAGTGATTGCATAAGCATGATGTTGTCTTTATCTCCCCACACAATATCACCATAATCAAAGAGCGATATAATTAAGCTATTGAAGTCCAACCATCTAGCAAATTTAGGTAAAAGATGTTTAATTTGCTTCAGAAGACCAAGGTGTTTATTGACTTTGGTAATCTGTTTTTCAGTGTGAGCAGACCAAGACCTTTTGCTTGAAAATACCACACAAAGATACTCAAATTCCTCCACTCTTTCAATCCCTTTCAGGTGTACTTGAATGGATATAGCGGAAATGTTGCTAGTTTTCCTCTTACTTCCAAACAACATGGTTTTAGTTTTGGATGTATTCAAGGTTAAATAACTGCATTTAAACCAATCACCAATCATTTTGAGATGGTCATTAAGCTCATCTTCCATGTCAGCAATTGAAGAGGAAAAATAGTACAGGACTGTGTCATCAGCATATAGGGATATTTGAGTATGTTGGACAATGTCAGGAAGATCGATAATGTAGATAATAACAGGGATCCCAGACGTCCGCTATTTAGCGGAATTCCGCTATTTTTCTAGCCAAAGTGGTGGTGGTTTTTTTTTTTTTTTTTTTTTTTTTTTAAATCTCTTGTATATCCGTTAAAAATATGTTTAAGTAAAATGACCAGCAGAATACGTTCTGATTTGGTTTGCTTGTTTAGCGATGTTTTTGTCAGCTTCGTTTGTTCTCGTTGACATTCGGGAACACTCGGAAGTTAAATTGATGTAAATACCGCGAGACTGTACGCGATAGAACGAGAAAACAATATGGCTGCGCCCATTTGCTAGAAAATGTGTTTTAACTCCATTCGTGCTTTTGTTTCTAATGCGTTGAACTTAATTCAATATGCAGGGCTGTGAAATTTCCGCGCCGCGGATTCTGTCGCGAAAAATATCATCTTCACAAAACGTCTATTTTTGCATTAAAAATCATTGGGGGAGGGGGTCTAGTCGGTTTTAATCGCCTTGCACGAGACCAGCGGCTCAATACAGCCGGACTCACGGAGTTTTATGCCAGCTGAGCATGGAACACGTCTTGACTGCGACTCAGGAGCAGTGTTGCCAGATTGGGCGGTTTCAAGTGCATTTTGATGGGTTTTGAACATATTTTGGGCTGCAAGATCAGACATAGTTAAGATGCCATCAAAAAGGAAAGCTAAGGAGGTGTTTGAGAGAGATGCAAAGAGAGCTAGAAAAGAACACACAGACAGACTGAAGGAAAAGATGAAAAAGAACAAGTTTGCAAAACTGAAAGAGATGGTGTTAAAGAAAAGAAAATTAAAAGACTTTCATTAGATGCTGTTTGACAGACTATGAACATTTTTGTAAATAGCTTTAATAGAGGAATGCAAATACTATAGAACTAATAACTAATAGCCTTACTGAAAGATGAATTGAAAGAAATAGCTGGGAGTGATGCAAAGAGGAATAGAAGGAGCCAGAAGTAAAAGAAAAGATGTAAATAAAAGAAACATTAGTTTTTTTAAACTTTTGCTCTGTAGACAAGAGACACTGTGACAGATTCTTGGAAAAAGCCAGGACATAATACAAGAATTAAGTGTAATTTGGAAGACAACAGGTATCTCTCACTTAAATATTGAGCATGATTTTTCACAAAGTCATTTTGAAAGGCCTATCAAAGTTTTCTTTTATTAACATTTCTTTAAATTGTTATTTACACATTTTTTTTACTTTTATTTTGATTAAGAGATAAAATACATAGGCACTTATTAGATATTTCAAGGTGTTTTACATGGATCTTTCATTTTAAAAGAGAAAACTGTTGATAGTTATTTTATATGGCAAAATGAAGACCAAGACTAGTCAAATATTTACTTGTTGAGATCAATTTTTTACTTGCAGGAAATGCTCAGAATACACCATATAACACCTAAAATGGCTTGGTGTCCGGCTTATGCTGGGGGGCTGTGCCCCCCAGACCCCCCCCCCCCCCCCCCTTTTTCCTCGGATTTCTTATTTACAATTTCACAGCCCTGAATATGTCATGGAAAAAAGATAGCGGAACAGTGTCCGGGTTAGAAGTATATTCTTCAAAGCTACATTTTCATCTAATTTTTATAAATAAAAATTTTTTTTTTGCCACTTCTGTCATTGATTACAAAATATGGCATCAAATAGATACACATTATTGTTAAATTCTGTTGCTTTTCTATGTTAAATCTATGTAAAAAAATGTGTTCTATAGCATCTTTAAATGTTAAAATCTCAACAGCTTCAGGGGGCTTGCAGCGCCCTTGACCCCTGCTGATAGTTTCTTACATTCCTCTATTTTTTTCAATTACTGCTGGGATCCCTGTAATAAACAAGAACGGACCAAGGATACTTCCCTGTGGCACACCAAGACTACATGGTAGTGGCTCTGAGGGTTCTAGACCATAAGCAGGACATAAATATCTTGATGTCAAATAAGAATCGAACCATTTAAGATCATTCTCACAGACACCAACTGAAGATGGTTTATTCAGCAGAATTGTGATTTTACTGTATCAAAGGCTTTTGACAGATCCAAGAAAACGGCTCCACGTAGTTTACCATTGTCTGTGTTGCAAAGAATATCATCCGCAAAGCTGGCTAATGCAGTTGTTGATTGTGCCTTTACATGTGCCTAAGACTTTTATGCAGTGTAGTATATTGAAATAAGGCAGTTTAATTATATTTTTGAATATCTGTTATGAGTGATTTATACTAGTGCTGTAAGGGTCTAAAAAGTCTAAAGTCCTTCTCGCACCACATGGCACGTTAGGTGGTGCCGATCTCCATTTCTGTAGCCCTCGGCCTCTCACCTATTACATAGCTAGGGTTCCAGTGGGGGGCTGGTCCTCTGGTAACCACGCGAGTTTGTAAGGGTAATGATATGCTTAATTATCCAGGGAATAGGCCTGTATAGTGAAAATTCTGACAACACAACAAAATTAACTGCAACCGATAAGTCTTTGGGGACAAGGTTTGTCCTGCTTTATAAAGTCCACAGTTGAGCCTTAGTTTTGGATTAGTTGAATGGTGTTTCTTTTCAGATGGGTTCTCAAACATGGATTGTAACAAAGAAGATTCTGGACTGTGGAGTAATTTGATTTTGTTTTCTTATAACCGGCTGGTACATTTTGGTGGATTCAAGAACATGAAGTTCCATTAGTCAAGATAATTATACAAAATGGCTTCCTTCCCTGTTGCTTCATTTAAACAGGAATCAGATGTTATCAAACATGACAAAAGCATTTTAAAATATAACGGTTCAGTGATTACAAAATTCCATGCCTTAGGGACAAACTATCAGTTTTTCATTGATTCAAATTTTATCATGATGGTGATATTCCACTCATATAAAATGAAGGGTGGTTTTTGTTTCTGCTCAAATGTATCCAAGTTATGAGCATAATTTACCTCAAACATAACAGATTGTCAAAACGCTTGTAAGTCGCCATGTTGAATGATTATTGTAGGAGATGCATGACTTTTAATCCACATCGTGCCTGAGTGTGGGGTCTGGTGGGGAAATTCAAAGCTTGGGAATAAGGCCCAAGGGGCGGCGTAGTGGTTATCACTGTTGCCCCACAGCAAGAAGGCTCCAGGTTCGAACCTTGCGGCCAACAGGGGCCTTTCTGTGTGGAGTTTGCATGTTCTCTCCGTGTCCGGGTGGGTTTCCTCTGGGTGCTCTGGTTTCCCCCACAGTCCAAAGACATGCAGGTGAGGTTAACTGGTGACTAATGCCGCTTTTCCACTACCAACGCGGCTGAGTTGGGCTGAGCCGTGCTGAGTGGGGCTGTTGGAGTTGCATTTCGACTACAACCGCGCTGAACCGTGCTGGCTGGAAGTGGGTGGACACATTGGGTGGAGTTAGCGAAAGTGGGTGGACGTCACGTGATGTCGTTAGGTGGCGCAAACAGTGACATCAGTGATCTTTTAGGCGGTAGTCTCACGACCCGGATAGTAAACAATAAACATGGAGGACATGGAGTCGTCAGTGTTGCTGGTCTTGGTGCTGTGGCTTGTTGTCACCGACAACGCTAACGGGTCATTCCGTGCCAACTCACCTAAATTTCAGGAACTCCCCCACATCACCGTCTCAGATTTTACTCAAAAAATTCTCTAATCAAGAATCATATGTTTGTACCACACATGCAAAATATTAGCCCCCAATTATGTTGTAGTTTTGGAACTACAGGCCTTTGAAATATTGATGTCAAAACACCACATGTCGAAATTGGCTCTTTCCCCAACTTCAGAGACCCATAACTTTTTATTGCAGCTATCTAGAAAGTTGTGTGTGCAGATTCTTACTGAATGATACCCACTCTTTTCAAATCTGTTGCCAGAAAGCCTCTGAAGGACATACTTTTTGCATAATAGGAAGCCAAAAATGGCATTTTGGCCAAAATCGCTTAAAATTCACTAAAACTCTAAGGGGCCTAGTAGAAATATGAACCTAGTTAGATTTTTTTCCTCATTACATAGTAATTGTAGGGTTATCTGTTCACAGAAACATATTTTGCGATGAAAATTATATTCCTAAATTTTTAAATTTTTTTTTAACATCTTACGTCCTTTCCGAGGGGGCTAAAATAGGGCATTTTTGCCATCTTATTTGGTAATGTGGCTAGGGGTTTAGGATCTTCTAATTTTTTGTGAAGATGCTCTCATATAAGATGTAACTACTCCCTGATTTTTTTTAACAAACGCCCCTTGCTTCATATTTTAATAATTTGTTTTGTACATGGACAGTTTCATCATTTTTCACTTTTTTCCACATTCAGAACTCTGTAACTCTACATTGGAAAATTCCTACTAGCAGCTATTTCAGATTTACATACACTGACATACAAATTTTCATATTTTAGTAGTAGTATGCCCAAGAAATTCATATTTTTCTTTCTATTGGGACCTAAAAACAGCTATTTGGCCAAAAATGACAAAAATGTTGACTTGATATTTTTCAAGTTCTGGAGGGAATGGGCTATTTTCCTCATAAATTAAAGATGTGGTGACTTTTTCTATCTATCTATATATATCTATATCTATCTATCTATATCTATCTATCTATATATATATATATATATATATATATATATATATATATATATATATATATATATATATATATATATATATATATATTAGCAATGATATCCTTAGCCCAATTGCACCCACTCAGCTGGAGATGAGAAGGGTTTCTTCTGATGTGGTACCATCATCGGTAGTGGACATAGGACCTGAAGCCACACCAGTTTTACAGTCCCAGTTACAGGCCCCAAGCCAAATGTCCCAATCTGCACCAAATATGTACCAGCCGGGCAAATATATTGCCTGTGTTTATGACAGAAAATGGTACATTGGAAATATTGTCACCAGAAATGAAGAAGAAAATGATGTGTATGTCAATTTCATGAGACAAGGACGAGGCAACACATTCTCATGGCCACCACAAAGCAGGAAAGATGAATGTTGGGTGCCTTTGCTTCATGTCCTTTGTGTGGTAGAGGCCCCAAACATAAAAAGTGGGGGACGCCAATACCAACTAACAGAGGATGACTTCAAACTTGTGAAAGACTTAAGTTTTAACTTATGTACTACTAGATGACAGTTTATGAGTGTCTTAGCACATCACATGAAACTGTACTGCCTGTGAATGAATTACCCATTATCACGGATGCCCATATTTGACTTTAAATTATGTACAAATCTTGTGATGTTTTTCAACATCATGATCATGGATCATTGAATGTGTTAATATGTAAATAAAACCTCATTGCTAAATGTTTTGTGCTTACACAACCTTGAAGTATATTAAAAATACTACTCCAGAATTTTGTTGTTATTTTTCTATATTTTCCAAGGATATTCAACAAAAATTGCAATTATACCTAAAATTTTCTAATTGCAAAAAATACTATACAATACAGTAAAAGTTGTTCAGGAAATGTGTATGCCTAGATTAGGTTCTTATAAGCCTTAATTTGTGTGCAAAACACCCCTTCATTATTCCCTTGTTTATTAAAAGCTGCCCAGCGTTTTTGTCATTTTTGGCCAAATAGCTGTTTTTAGGTCCCAATAGAAAGAAAAATATGAATTTCTTGGGCATACTACTACTAAAATATGAAAATTTGTGTGTCAGTGTATGTAAATCTGAAATAGCTGCTAGTAGGAATCTTCCAATTTAGAGTTACAGAGTTCTGAATGTGGAAAAAGTGAAAAATGATGAAACTGTCCATGTACAAAACAAATTATTAAAATATGAAGCAAGGGGCGTTTGTTAAAAAAAAATCAGGGAGTAGTTACATCTTATATGAGAGCATCTTCACAAAAAATTAGAAGATCCTAAACCCCTAGCCACATGACCAAATAAGATGGCAAAAATGCCCTATTTTAGCCCCCTCGGAAAGGATGTAAGATGTTAAAATTTATTTTTTAAATTCAGGAATTGAAATTTCATGGCAAAATATGTTTCTGTGAACAGATAACAACCCTACAATTACTATGTAGTGAGGAAAAAAATCTAACTAGCTTCATATTTCTACTATGCCCCCTAGAGTTTTAATGAATTTTAAGTGATTTTGGCCAAAACGTCATTTTTGGCTTCCCATTATGCAAAACGTATGTCCTTCAGAGGCTTTGTGGCAACAGATTTGAAAAGAGTGGGTATCATTCAGTAAGAATCTGCAAACACAACTGTCTAGATAGCTGCAATAAAAAGTTATGGGTCTCTGAAGTTGGGGAAAGAGCCATTTCGTCATGTGGTATTTTGACATCAAAATTTCAAAGGCCTGTAGTTCCAAAACTACAATGAATTGGGAGCTAATATTTTGTATGTGTGGTACAAACATATGATTCTTGATTATAGAATTTTTTGAGCAAAATCTGAGACGGTGATGTGGGGACCCTTAGGTGAGTTGGCACGGAATGACCCTAACAGATACTGGCAAGAGCGTATAGATGAGGCGAGGCGCATAAGGCTTCATAATTCTCGTAATTCGTAATTATTCTTCTTCCGGGTTTACGGTGTTTACAGATCCCAGCGTGCTCGCGGGGCGTGTGTGGACATGTGAGGACACTCCTCCTCACCAATCAGTGCACAGGGGAGTGTCTCCTCACGCCCCTAGCCCCACTCGGCTTGGTTTGGCTCGCTTCAGCCCTACTCCAAAACCATGCGAGTTTTGGGTGCTAAGTAAGGCTGAAGCGAGCTGAGTCGTGCTGCTCTGAGGTAGTCGAAACGCGAGCCGTGTCGGGCTGAAGTGAGCTGAAAATGGGTAGTGGAAAAGGGCCATAAATTGACCGTGGGTTCCTCTGGGTGCTCCGGTTTCCACCACAGTTCAGACATGCAGATTTGGTACCATGGGGCAACTGTAATTGGTGCAAGCTGTAGTGGTTTCCCAGCCATTATGGTGTGTGTGTATGTATGTATGTATGTATGTGTGTGTGATATATATCATCTCATTTTCCCTAGCCGCTTTATCCTTCTACAGGGTCGCAGGCAAGCTGGAGCCTATCCCAGCTGACTACGGGCGAAAGGCAGGGTACACCCTGGACAAGTTGCCAGGTCATCACAGGGCTGACACATGGACACAGACAACCATTCACACTCATGGTCAATTTAGAGTCACCAGTTAACCTAACCTGCATGTCTTTGGACTGTGGGGGAAACCGGAGCACCCGGAGGAAACCCACGCGGACAACATGCAAACTCCACACAGAAAGGCCCTCGCCGGCCCCGGGGCTCGAACCCAGGACCTTCTTGCTGTGAGGCGACAGCGCTAACCACTACACCACCGTGCCGCCCCATATATATATATATATATATATATATATATATATATAAAATCTTGCTATGGCAAAGCTAATAAATCCCTCCCAAAAAAAAAATCAGGCTGCTGCTGTTTCAAGCACAATAAAACTTTAAAATGTTGAATTTCTGGAAATTTCCCTTCCCTTGTTGTGGTGGTGGTTGTTAAAAAAAAACACCATAAATTATGCTTGAGTGACTGACAGAAATATTGTTTTTATGAATGGAAACCTTGATTTTATTAAAATACTTTGAACAAAACCTGTGCAGACACCAACTGACTTAAAAAGGCTTCGCATCCAAAACAGGCTGTGACCTTGAACAAGCATTCACACAGATAATTAAGCAGCCTCTGTACTAAAATAGGAAGACTTTCCTTCCAGGAAAGGGTAGGAATTTAAGGCCCCCCCCCCCCCCCCCAAAAAAAGTGACTTGGGTAAGGATTGTCACAATTGGACACTAATTAACGGGGAAAATTAGGAACAGGGTGACATTTGAGAGAGACATTATTTCAAGGCATAACACCTTACCTTACATTATATCCTAATATTTTTAACAATATTCCCTATAATGTTAAGTTTGCCAGTGATGTACTGTGCCCTCCACAATTATTGGCACCCCTTGTACAGATTAGTAAAGGGTTAGAAAAAAAAATCCACCTTTTGGTGAAGTAACTTTATCTCACACTGGAAAAAAAAGAGAAAAATCCAACCCATAATTGAAATAAATGTTCAGGAAAAACATCCCTCAAGAAATATTTAACACGCGTGCCACAATTATTACCAAGCCTGGAAATTATAGTGTGCACAATGTAACTGAAGCATGTTTTCCATTTAAATTGTACATTTTTGAGTTGATTGGAGGGTGTGGGAACTTTCAAGTTGTAATCCATGACTTCCTGATTAACTGGGGCACAAATGAGGTGACACAGAAGCCAACTTCCCTTAGTCATCCACAAATACAGGAAAGCTAAGAGAACACCAACCAAGTGAGAGAGAAGTGTGTTAACCTTCATAAGTCAGGGAATGGTTATTTTAAAAGAAAAAAAAAGGCTACTCGCCTGAAAATGTCCATTTCTACTGTTGGGGCAATTATAAATAAGTGGACACCAACTGGAACTGTTACAAACTTGCCTGGAAGAGACCCCAAGTTTATTTTGCCCCCACATATAGATAGGCAAAAATATCTCCAAGGATCACTGTTGAATTACAAGAAAAAGTAAAATCTTGGTTTCCAAGTCTCCAAAACCACCTGCATGCCAACAGTTTATTTGGAAGGTACGCCGGAAATATAAGCACCTGAAGTTTGCAAATCTTTTGACTGGAACTGTGTTCTATGGTCTGATGTAACAAAAATGGAGCTTTTTGGCAGTAAACGCTGAAGGTGGGTTGGGTGTAAAAAGAAGGATGGCTGTAATGAAAAGAACCCGATCCCAACTGTAAAATATGGTGGAAGTTCTGTAATGTTTTGGGGCTGTTTTTCCTCCAAAGGCCCGAGAAACCTTGGTAGGGTCATTTTAAATCAGAATCTGACTGCCTCTGCCAGGAAACTCTGTCGTCATTGGACCTTCCAGCAGGACAATGATCTGAAGCATATGTCTAAATCAACACAAAAATGTTTAGCTGAGCACAGAATCAAGCTTCTGCCATGGCCATCTCGGTCCCCTGACCTGAACCTCATTGCAAACCTGTGGGGTGAGCTGAAGAGGAGAAAGCACAGGAGAGGGCCTCGGACCCTGGATGATCTGGAGAGATTGTGTAAAGAGGAATGGTCTCCGAGGTCCTGCTCTGTATCTCAAATCTTATAAAATGTTATCGAAGAAGACCCAGTGCTGTTTTACTGGCAAAGGGAGATTGTCCAGAGTATTAAATGCAGGGGTGCCTATCATAACAGTGCATGTGTTTTTGTTGTTGAAAATAATTATTTCATGATGGATTTTTTTTTTTCTCTGAATGTTTCAGTTAAAGGTTGGATATCCCCCAGTGTGAAATGAAGTTACTTGACTAAAAGATGGATTTTTTTTCCCCCCCATCACCTTTTTCAGTAATCTTTGGGGGGGGCAATAAACAGGGAGGGCACTGTAATATACATTTTTTATGGCGTGACCAACACTGAACACATCTAGTGGTATACAGCAGACAATAATACATTTTTAAAGAAGTGGAAAAACATTTTATTTAAATGCTGTGATGTGCTGTAACTTATTGTTTGGTATAATACTTTCAATTCAGTAGGCCTGCATATCAAGCAATACAGTCAACAGGCTGTATATTAAAGTAGGTGAGTCATTTTTTGTGTATGTAATGTGTGTGTGTAGGCGGCACGGTGGTGTAGTGGTTAGCGCTGTCGCCTCACAGCAAGAAGGTCCGGGTTCAAGCCCCGTGGCCGACGAGGGTCTTTCTGTGCGGAGTTTGCATGTTCTCCCCGTGTCCGCGTGGGTTTCCTCCGGGTGCTCCGGTTTCCCCCACAGTCCAAAGACATGCAGGTTAGGTTAACTGGTGGCTCTAAATTGACCGTAGGTGTGAATGTGAGTGTGAATGGTTGTCTGTGTCTATGTGTCAGCCCTGTGATGACCTGGCGACTTGTCCAGGGTGTACCCCGCCTTTCACCCGTAGTCAGCTGGGATAGGCTCCAGCTTGCCTGCGACCCTGTAGAACAGGATAAAGTGGCTAGAGATAATGAGATAAGATGTGTGTGTAAAACCTGTTCTCCTTTATGGCTTGGAATGCTGGCATGTAAGAAAAGGTGACGTAAGCTTGATGCCGTAGGAAAATGCTCACCAGCCACTTTATTAGGTACACCCATACACTACTCGTTTTATGCAGTTCTCTAATCAGCCGATCCCTTGACAGCAGCACAATGCATACAATGGTGCAGATACAAATCAAGAGCTTCAGTTAATGTTCACTTTAAACATCAGAATGGGAAAAATTGTGATCTCTGACTTTCACTGTGGCATGTGTGTTGGTGCCAGATGGACTGGTTTGAGTATTTCAGAAACTGCTGATCTCCTGGGGTTTACACACACACACACACACACACACACACACACACACACACAAGAGTTTATGCAGAATGGTGTGAGAGAGGAGGGGGGAAGGAGCACTGAGTGAGCGACAGTTCTGTGGGTGGAAACGCCTTGTTGATAAGAGAGGTCAGAGGAAAATGGCCAGATTGGTTTGAGCTGCCTATATATATAGTGATTTTATATATATATATATATATATATATATATATATATATATATATATATATATATATATATATATAAAATCACTCTTTACAACTGTGGTGAGCAGAAAAGCATCTCAGCATACAGCAGAAGACCACATTGGGTTCCACTCCTGCCAGCCAAGAACAGGGATCTTAGAGTCAAGAACAAGTTCCTATTAAAGTGGCCAGTGTTTGTCATGTCTTCTTGCTTAAAAGGCTCTCAAAAAAAAAAACTTTGTAAGAAGACGAAGAGCCAGAGTGTGGCGCTAGAGATTACGCACTGGTGCATATGATGGCTTGGGCATGTTCTCAGAATGGACCAGAACCGTATACCTAAGATGGACACCATCTGGAAAATGTGAACCGGGTCGGCCCAAAATAACGCTGTGGCAGTCTGTGATGGCTGAGCTGAAAGAAATGGATCTGCTGTGGGGTGAGGCCCAACACGTAGCCCAGGACAGGTTCAGATGGAGGCCGATCGTCGATGCCTTATGCCTCTGAAGGGACGTCGAGGGCTAAGATAAGCTAATGTATGTCACATCAAATAAACCTTTAAACTTAATCAAGCGCACTCCTGAAAAATCGGCTTCCTCAAATCAGGAGGGCTGCTTTTTTTTTTTTTTAAAGAAAGAAAAAAAGCTTCTCCTAAGCATGCTGTTTTTCCATGCTTGAGAAAAACAGCAGTTGTTTCAGTTATGATGCTGATGGCCAGTTAGAGGTGGACTGGAACATTTAATGTGCCGAGTCCTCCATGTGTGCAATACGCTGCTGCAAAGGTCACATGTAACGATCTCTTAAATATGTGAAAACGTTGAACAAAATTCTCTGCTGTAGCTTTTCAGCTGATGGCCTTGCCTCGCTAAACCTTTCAGTCTGGGTTCAAGAAATCCCAGTAGGAATTTATAAGTTCATATTTGCTCGTGGAGAACACAGGATTCAAAGATGTACAGTCGTGTTCAAAATAATAGCAGTGTGTTTAAAAACATGAGTAAAGCTCAAAATCCTTATAATAGTTTTTATTTCCATGCATTGGGAACACTGCATATTATATTCTACATCAAAACATGAAGAAAAATGTATCAATGTTTTAATTACTTTACAGAAAATGAAGAAAAATGAATTTTGGGCTGTTCAAAAAAATAGCAGTGTCTACATTTTTCATTACAAACTCCAAATATTGACTGTAGAAACTGAAAAAATCTTTAGGATTTAGCATTCCTGTGAATCACTAAACTAATATTTAGTTGTATAACCACGGTTTCTGAGAACTGCTTCACATCTGTGTTGCATGGAGTCGACCAACTTCTGGCACCTGTGAACAGGTATTCCAGCCCAGGATGATTTGACAACATTCCACAATTCCTTTGCATTTCTTGGTTTTGCCTCAGAAACAGCATTTTTGGTGTCACCCCACGAGTTTTCTATCGGCTTAAGGTCCGGGGATTGGGCTGGCCACTCCATAACTTTCATTTTGTTGGTCTGGAATCCTGATGCTGTTCGCTTACTAGTGTGTTTGGGGTCGTTGTCTTTTTGAAACACCCATTTCAAGGGCATTTCCTCTTCAGCATAAGGCAACATGACCTTCAAGTATTTTGATGTATGCAAACTGATCCATGATCCCTGGTATGCGATAAATAGGCCCAGCATCATAGTAAGAGAAACATCCCCATATCATGATGCTTGCACCACCATGCTTCACTGTGTTCAGAGTGTACTGTGGCTTGAATTCACCGTCTGGGGGTCGTCTGAAAAACTGTCTGCGGCCCTTGGACCCAAAAAGAACAATCTTGCTTTCATCAGTCCACAAAATGTTTCTCCATTTCTCTTTAGGCCAGTCAATGTGTTCTTTGGCAAATTGTATCCTCTTCAGCACGTCTTTTTTTTTTTAACAGTCGGACTTTGCGGGGGCTTCTTGCCGATAGATTAGCTTCACACAGGCATCTTCTAATTGTCACAGTACTCACAGGTAACTTCAGACCGTCTTTCATCACCCTGGAGCTGATCATTGGCTGAGTCTTTGCCATTCTGGCTATTCTTCGATCCATTCGAATGGTAGTCTTCCATTTTCTTCCACGTCTCTCTGGTTTTGCTGTCCATTTTAAAGCACTGGAGATCATTTTAGACCAAGTTTACATTAGACCGTATCTGTCTCGTTTTCTTCACGGATGCACTGTCCATTTACATTAAAACGCCGGGAAACGGGAATCCGCCAGGGTCCACGTATTCAATCCAGATCGTGTCTGGTCCGGTGCTGTGTAAACATTGAGAATACGCGGATACGCTGTGCTGAGCTCTAGCTGGCGTCGTCATTGGACAACGTCACTGTGACATCCACCTTCCTGATTCGCTGGCGTTGGTCATGTGACGCGACTGCTGAAAAACGGCGCGGACTTCCGCCTTGTATCACCTTTCATTAAAGAGTATAAAAGTATGAAAATACTGCAAATACTGATGCAAATACTGCCCATTGTGTAGTTATGATTGTCTTTAGGCTTGCCATCCTTCCACTTGCAAGTGGTAAGTGATGTGCGCTGGGATCACACACACAGCGGCTCAGTCCCGAATCAGTGCTTGTGCACTTCACTCGCGCGCTCTGTGAGCTGTGCAGGGCCGGAGTGCGCACCCTCCAGAGGGCACTCGCTGTTCAGGGCGGAGTGATTTGGAGCGCAGGATGCCTGCAGAGCCGAGCGTATCCGTGTATTGGTATTGCTGTGTGCACGCAAATCGTGTATTGGTGTTGCTGTGTGCACACTAATCGTTTTAAAAACGTTAATCTGATGATCTGCTGATACGGTCTAATGTAAACACGGGCTTAGCTGAGCAGCCCATCATTTTCTGCACTTCTTTGTGTTTTCCCCTCTCCAATCAACGTTTTAATCAAAACACGCTGTTCTTCTGAACAATGTCTGGAACGACCCATGTTTCTCAGGTTTTCAGAGAGAAATGGATGTACAACATGTGCTGGCTTCATCCTTAAATTAGGGCCACCTGACTGACACCTGTTTTTTCACAGAATGAATGACCTCACTAATTAAACTCCATACTGCTATTATTTTGAACACGTCCCTTTCACTTAATTATTCGATTACACAGACTCAGGAGCATGCATGTCATGAATGTTGGGTCTGTTGGTTTTCTACGACTTTACTACACCTACTGGTAAATTATTTGCCATGTAGTAATATAATTTCTACTAAAAGCAGTGATTGATCTGGTTAGTCATGTTGGACTGCTATTATTTTGAACACAAGTGTATCTGGTGCTACAGAGATACCTGACTGACAGCAGGTCCTAACCAGTTGCAGAATGGGAAAAGCATCAAGCTTCAGACATGCATCCTTGAGTCATGCCAGTGAAGGCTGACCCTGTTTGTATAAATACAAAGTGACTATCGCTACGTTCACACTGCAAGGCTTAATGCTCAATTCCGATTTTTTGTGAAATCCGATTTTTTTGTGAGGTCGTTCACATTAACAAATATATGCGACTTGTATGTGATCCTCAGTATGAACGAAAAGCGACCTAAAAGTGTTCTGCATGCGCATTGCAGGATACGATGACGTCACACGCAGTGAGCATGGCCAGTGTTTACGGAAGTAAAACCGCCCGGTTGCGGTATGAGCCATCCAATCTAGCTTGAATAGCTGCATCCCCTCAAATGGAAATCAGCTCCCTAACCTCTGCGTCCCTCCATTGAGAAGATTCAGAACCTTCACAGCCCGAAGCGTCCCTCGCATTGATGTCATGCGCAGGGGCGCAGATACGTTTTTTGAACTGGGAGGGACAAAAAACTGGGGGGGGACAAAGCTGCCAGCAAACCAACCCCAACCCCGATATGCCTGTCAAACTTGTTGTTAGTAACCATAGCAACCAAGCTTGAGCTCGCAACCTGTGCAGTCTGCGCAGCTCAACCAACCGAATATCAGTCTTTGTTTTGTTTTATGTGAGTTGTTGCAACTATGTATATACTGCTGTGCACCTTAATAAACCGAATGGTAATTAGTCTTTTGATTTTTCCGTGAGGTTTGCCTTATGCAAAGAAAGACAGCATAGACGTTTTTTCCTCCCTATAAGTGGGGGGGACCGAACGAGGTGAATTTAAATCTGGGTGGGACGAGTCCCACCCTCTATCTGCGCCCGTGATTATGCGCCATGTTGTTGTAACTTTTTTGAGAGACGCGCCGCCTACTTCAGCGCAGAATAGTGATGTTTGTGGCTTGTTGATGACGTGTAAGTCGGATGAATGCGACCTGGCGGTTCAGACTGAAGTCGCATATGAAAAGAGCGGATAGGAATCGGAATTAGGACCACATATCCAAACGGCCTGGGTCGGATTTTAAAAAATCGGATCTGTGTCGTTCATATTGTCAATAAAAGATCGGATACAGGTCACATATGGGCGAAAAGATCGGATTTGAGTCACTTCAGCCTGCAGTGTGAACGTAGCCTATGTAATGTTGAAGATTTCAGTCAAATGAAATGGAAACCTAAGGCATATATTTAGTTAATGGTTAATGTTGTATTAGGGCATCACCATGTTTTATTGTATTGAACTTGAATTTTATGCATTGTTCAACCTGTAGTTAATATCATTCTTACTAATGATACTTACTTTGAACATTTGATGGTTTACAGTTTAAGCACCAGTTCTTTACTTGTCTCTTGAACTGCAGTGTAGTTTGTTTGACCTATTTTTAGCTACATGTCTTCAGGCGGTTTCTATGTAGCTGCTTAATATGTGTGTCTTGTCTCCTATCTCATATGGAAATCCGTGGAATGTAAGAAGCTGGGGAGAGACTTCCTGAGAACCTTTTGTGGTTTGCACCCTTATTAGCTCAGAGCTTTGGTGTGTCATGTCTAAAATAATCACGTGACCTTTGGGTACTTGCCTTGTTCCGTGCCTCATGTCATGCAAGTAATGCATTTTTCTGAAATGCTGCTGTTTTCAAGTCCAAAAGCTCTGAGAATGAAGCTGAAAATCATGAAGCTGCTGGTTGTAGTCTGCATTCCTGATGACTAATCTCAAATCAGCATGTGGTTTCATTTCTGTAATGAAAATTTTGGCATTTTCTTGTTTGGTTTATCTTTGTCATGTGGATGCGGGCAGATCAGTGTGCGAGTATATTGGTTTGGATCTGCGCTCATGTTGGGATGAGGTCAATCCTTTCTGACGCATTGGTCATTTGAGAAGCTCCTCACTCGTACCCTTGCACTTCTCCTTAGATGTCCCAATTATAGCAAGCAAGATTAATCCAATTTGTGTGGTTTGTTCCACATTTTAAAAAGCTGGCAGCTTTTTCAAGCTCAAATGTATTTTAAATACATTTGAGCATTGATTCAATTTGTAAGGCATGTAGTGTTTTTGCTTTTATGCTCAATACCCTTGCCATGTGATGTTTTAGATTATTTGAAGCTGTGCCAGTTTATATGACTAGACGGTTCTTGTTAAACGACGCAGATAGTGCTTTCCTCATTTTGTGTGAATCCCAATTTTTTTTTTCTCCTTCATAAGAACAAGGGTGATGGTAAATAAGCAATTGTCATGGAAGGGACATCTGGTTTTCAGATGACTCACTGAGGAAGTTTTCAGGGTTTTAAACAAACCTGTATAACAGACTGCACACAATCTACACACTCAAGAATCTAGAGGAATCCGGTTGTTTATGCCAAATTGTCATCTCCTTAAATTTATTAGCCTCCTTGTTGTTTCATCAGATGCCACTTGATTTACTTGGTTATTTCTATCTAAACCTCCTAAACGTTGCCTGTTAAAGTCCTTCCCGCGCCTGTGGCGCATCGGGCGGCGCCGATCTCCGTTTCCGCAGCCCTCGGCCTCTCGCCTATTACATAGCTAGGGTTACAGTGGGGGGCTAGTCCTCTGGTAACCACGAGAGTTTAACTCCCCACTCGCATCTGTATTGCAGTGTGCCTTGCCAGATGGTAGTAGGTTCCATTTTTATGATGGTCTTTGGTATGACCCGACCGTGAATAGAAATCACGATCTCCCAATCGAGAGGCAGACACGCTACCACTAGGCCACTAGCCGGTCGAACTTTGCCCGTGCTTGGGTTTAAAGCCTTGTTGTAATGAAGACCGATTTTCACCACATCTATGAGTAGAAACATCTTCCTGCCAATCACTGAAACATATGAAACTGAACTTGAGTGTTGGAGTCTTGGGTAGATTAACAGTAATTGTACCCTGGGGTGTTATTTTATTTGGCCTTTCTATAAACTGTGATAGTTTTGCTTATTCTCTTAATCACTTGTATACTAGACCTTTAGCTGTAGTAACAGCGCAACAATAAGGGGGGCTTAGTTTCCATACAATTACATGGGGGGTAAAAGGGGGAGGGGGGCGGAAAAAAAGCCAGAACATCTTTTTAGAGATGATGACGTGGGTCATACCAAATACTTGCACTCTTGTTCCCACTTCTGCTTTTGTGAAAGTGGATTTTCTTCTCCTCTGTTGTCACATGCCCTCTTGCTGAAAACGTTACAGCTCTCAGTTCGAGCCCACAACAATATTTTTTCTGCTTTGGCTCTCTCTAACGAACTGCCATTGTTGGCTCAAGCTGGACTTGTGTTCGAATGTTTAAATATACTTAAAATGCCTTCTGCAACTCGTTTGCAGGCTCCAGTGACCAGACGCCGGAGAAGATGGAGACTAGTGCTACGTCTGACCACAGTCAGGACGCGCACTCTCAGGTGCAGGAAGTGTGTGTGTGTGTGCGCGCGCGCGCGTCCCCCCCCCCCCCTCCCATTTTTGAACATGGTTTTTGTGTTTAGACAAGTTAATTTAGTTCAGCTGATTCTTTTTGCACAAGCAAAGTAATTGTGTTCATGTGTTTTATTGGCGTTTCAGAATGGATTGACTGGAGAGGAGGGCCTCAGTGAAGAGGAGAAGGCCAAAAGGAGAGCTGAGAGACGGAGAGCTAAGAGGAAGGTTAGCCGAATGCTTACACACACACACGCGCGCACACAGAGATTAACTGAAAATACTATATCAAAAGGTACATTATCATGTTTTCTTGTTAATATTAAGGAAAGAGATATTGTTCATTTTCTCTTTAGCGTCAAAGAGAGCGCAAGAAACTTGAGCGCGGTAAAAAAGATGAACTCACTGTACAGGTACACAGCCAAGTTGCCACGTTTACATACGTTTCACAGTCTGAAATGACTTTGGGGGACAGTTGTATTTCTGTATTGCATTGCATTTCTTTCTTCCTCTTTTGTTTGGAGGAGGAAGAGCATGCAGGCGTCGACTCCGAGCTGGATGATAGCGGCTCAGAGGTTGATGAGGAGCAGATTGAGGAGGAGCAGTTGGAATTAAGGGGAAAAGTAATGGAGAAAGAATGTCCTCCGTGTAAAGGCAGTGCCACACCACCACTGGCATCGGGAAACAAAGGAAACCAACAGCCGTCTGCTTGCTCTCGTGAGGAGGAGGTGCTGTACACGTCATACTTTACAGGCAATCAAAATAGCTCCGTGAAGCTGTCCAAAGTCATTGGAAGCAAGATTAGGAATGAACTCGAGTTACAGAGTGGTTGAACAAGCCTTTATAAAACTTGGCACTTTTAATTTCTCTTCTTTAGGATCCAGAATGGGACGTGAGCAGTGCCTTTGTTGCCAATGCTGTTAGTCACATCAGGCCCAAAGCCAAGAGCAAAACGGGCCGTAAATCCAAAGAGAACAAAGAAAATGAGTCCAGAATCAGAGAGGTGAGCGTGACTCTGCAGTAATAAACCTAAGAACAAAAATATATACAAAAGCACATGCGAAGAAAGCCATAATTCCTCCATTAGAAAGTTAGACATCTGCATTTTATTATGGCTCACGTTTTGTCATAATCAGCCAATGGGTTTAAAGGTCACAGCAAACGATCTGTAATTAAACTTGCAGTTTGTTGAATGACATATTTGTGTTTTTAGAGATGTCTCTTAGTACACAGTTTTCCAGTCCTTAGGGACACGTAATGACCATGAAATATTTACTCTGAACACACTTTCATCACATGGAAAGCTGATTATTTTATATCAAACATGTTGGACCCAGCAAAACCTCAACAGGGAAGCACTGTGGTTTATTATTTGAGATGTTGGCTGGTAGGCTGTGGGACAAGGTCAACGATATCCCAAAATGTCCCTTGTATAATGCTCTTTTATTTATAAGGTATTATATTAACCTTAACGGAAATCGATTAAACCGGAACATAGGGATGCCGTAGATATGTGAAATGGAAGAGGTAAGTCATTAAAGGAACACTAACTTGCAGAATTCTTAAATGTTTATAGTTGCTTTATCCAAGAGGTAGTTTAAAGCATGCTGAAAATAGAGAACTACTGATTGTTGGGACAGGAGCAGCATGTGCTGGCAGCTTTCTGCACGTAGCCTCTGACCCTCTGGCTGGAGAATGCTTTTAAAAACTGCAATGTAAAGACTTCTTGAAATCATTTTTGTACACCACCCACTGCTTTATTTCTGAAGACTGCTGATTTTTCCTTTCAGGTCAGTGGAGCCGAGTCTGTGACTAAAAGAAGTGCCTCACTGACTGGTACGTTTTTGTTTTTTTTAATAAATATATATATATATATATATATATATATATATATATATATATATCTCACACACACACGCGCATGCATGCACACACTCGCATGCGCATGTGTGCATGCATATATTAAATGAATAATCAAGCATGGGTGTTTAAAAAAAGGTTTATTTATTAACAGGTGCTTCTGGATATAAGAAACCTACGCGTTGCTGCATTAGCCACTGTTGCTAGCAGCCTTCATATGTCAGCACCTTCACCACACCACAGCTCCACCCTGATAAAATTGCCTATAATTCACTTTAGATGTCGTAGTTCTGCTTCAAACAGATGATGTAAATATACTCATGCCGATTTATTTGATTGAGCGTCACTTCTGGAAACTTGGCCATAGCAGTGAGATGGTGGCTAATGTAAACATACAATGAGACAAGACATAATAAACCAAACGTGTCTTGAGCAAGTGTTTTAGTGCTGCTGATGCTTTTAAATCTACTACTGCTGAGTGAGTAAATCCAGCAATAATAATCAGGTTAGAAATTCCAAGAGTTATTTTCAAGTTCATATAACTAGGCATCAGTAATAACACAACTGCATAAAATCAAAGTGTAAGTTTTACAGCAGTATATTTACTATACAGTTTATCTTAATGGAAGTGAAATCTAATGTGACGAACCAAGCTTGCTTGAGGTACCATCACGATAAACATAGCCTACCCGACCAAATGTCAGCTTCACTGTCTTATCGTATATTTAGAACATTAGCTAAGAAATGAGGTCAAATTCTGCTTTGCAGTTTTCTTTCTCTCTACTGCAGAGAAGGGGATCAGACTGGTAAATGAGGGGCAGTACAGTGAAGCTGTTAATATGTTTACAGAAGCTATCAAATGTGACCCAAAGGACTACAGGTACCATCCTTCCACCTAGACAGTAAATACATGTCATTTAACTTGTCCGATATTAAACTGTACCCTTTGATTTGTCCCTTTGTGATGGCAGGTTTTTTGGGAATCGCTCATACTGTTATTACTGTCTGGAGCAGTATTCTCTAGCACTTGCTGATGCTGAAAAATCTATTCAGATGGCCTCTGAGTGGCCTAAAGGTTACTACCGCAAGGGAAGTGCTCTCATGGGCCTCAAGGTAAGACTGTTATTGTCCTCATGAACAAAATGATTTGGTGTTAATAGGGATCATCCTTTTTACACCGTGTACTCATCTGTTAGAGGTACAGCGAGGCTGAGAAAGCTATGGAGCAAGTCCTGAAGCTGGATAAGGATTGTGATGAGGCAGCCAATGACCTTTTCTACTGCAAAGTGCTGCAGTTGATGGTTAGTGAAGGAGCAGAGTCTGTCTTTTATATTCACAAAGTCGATGAGACATTTGTTGATTATGCTGATGAGAAATAAATATGGTGTTCATAGATGATGTGAGTGAGTGAGTGCAAAAGACTGTGAAAGATAAAAATGTCTTGTTTGCTTCTGTTCAACAGGATCTTGGATATGAAGAGGAGCAAAGTGTGCTTCTGCTTGAGAAGTACAGCACAGTACAGGCTGTTCTGACCACCAGAGGTACGCTAGTAAATGAGACTATGAATTATTAAATGATGTGAGTAGTATGAAAATAATACAGGTCTCCCAACCCTGACATAGTCTGGGTTTCTAAATACAACAGTATGACGCTTTTGGGGTTCAAGGAGGGAAATGAGGAGCCGGGAGAGAGGATTGCGACAACTGAAAAGTGTACTTTTATTTATTTTCACTTTTGCTTTTCAGCGGGGTTTTTTTTTTTTTTTTTTAGTTTATTCATGCTGCTGCACATGACTAAATTCTACTCGGTTCTAAACGTTTTTGAAGAGTTTCTTTCTTTAGCGTCATGTCTGTCAGAGAGATTATGATTGTAAGTCTACAGAGTTCTGCATTGAGTTGTTGACCTTTGATTCAGTGAATTTCAGGACTAGTACTTTTCCTGTAGTTGTAAACATTCTGATGTAGCTGAAAGAGTGTTTAGAGCTTCAGCCCATATCCCCCATCTCATCTCATCATCTGTAGCCGCTTTATCCTGTTCTACAGGGTCGCAGGCAAGCTGGAGCCTATCCCAGCTGACTACGGGCGAAAGGCGGGGTACACCCTGGACAAGTCGCCAGGTCATCACAGGGCTGACACATAGACACAGACAACCATTCACACTCACATTCACACCTACGGTCAATTTAGAGTCACCAGTTAACCTAACCTGCATGTCTTTGGACTGTGGGGGAAACCGGAGCACCCGGAGGAAACCCACGCGGACACGGGGAGAACATGCAAACTCCGCACAGAAAGGCCCTCGCCGGCCATGGGGCTCGAACCCAGGACCTTCTTGCTGTGAGGCGACAGCGTTAACCACTACACCACCGTGCCGCCTCCCATATCCCTAGCAACATGAACTATGGACTTGAATTACCTTTGTATTAGTTGTAGTATGATACTTGAAAATCTGTTGAATTAACAAGCTTCATGCGATAATGATAATGAACAGGTAGTGCATACTTATAATAATCTGATTAGTACAGATAGATGATCATCATACACAGAGATTATACAGTAGCAGTGAAGTTTGGACCGAGGTACACTAGTAAATGAGATTATGAATTATTGAATGCCATGAATAGTGCAGTCACTCTTTCAGCCACTTGAGGGCAATATTGCCATTGACTTATAGAAATGGTATTACTAGGAGGGAAATGGACAGTGGTGAAAAAGGGTCAAGTGTTCTTAATCATCAGATCATTTATTTATTTATTTATTTTTTTACAGCAGCAAACAGTGACTCTACACTCCTTCAGCCAGGGTGAGTGAAAACAGCTGCCTGCAGTGTTTCTTTACACTTTCCTTTATTGCATGCATATTGCATGTGTCTCAAGGGTTTGCTCATTATTGCTCTGCCTCTCCTTCCATCTCCGAAGTCCGTGCCCTTCTCTCTGGGTGGGTAACGTAACCACAGAACTGACGGAGAAGCACCTGTGGGACCTTTTCAAAAAGTAAGACTGGAGCTCCGAGACTCTTCGGCTTTGCTGTATTACACTTGTTTATTTTCCACCATCCTGTCGTGTTGACTTGCCCCTGCTTGTTTTTTCCAGCCATGGAGAAATCGAGAGCATCCGAGTGTTGCACGAGCGTTTCTGTGCCTTCGTAAACTTCAAGAATGCCAGCATGGCTGCACGGGCAATGGAAAAGCTCAATGTGAGTCGAGTACTTTTTCAGAGATGTTTGTTTGAGTATAATATTTCTGACATTGTTGCCTCGTGATGCACTGTAAACATTTTTTACTGTCGTCTGAACAGATTTTTCCTCCCTCATTTGCTCACATGTAAATTCCCACCCATGAGCCAGCTCTCCCCGTTCACACAGCATGCCTCTAGGACACATGAAATTGTCTTTTCAACCTGCTGCTCATGCTGCATCACAGAGCCATATAATGCTCTCAGCAGAAAGCATTATCTGCCCTTTTCCGCATACACAAGCTTAGACGGCCACGATCGTCTACCGTCACTGTGATTGATGAGGGACAGTAATGTTATCCCTCTTTCCCAGACAGCTTGGCTACTCTTGCTTCTTTGGCTCCCGGACATGGAAGACTGTGGTATCATCGGGACTCAAACTCGCAATTTCCTGATAATAGTGAACAGGTTTCTTGATGGATTATTGCTATTAAGCACAAGGTCATATGTGCGGGGTCTCGGCACGACTTCAGAAGGCGATTTTGCAACAAGACACAAGTAATAAGTTATTTGAATGGTATTTGAGTGTGGTTTGAAATGTCATTTTACCCTTAACAGGGCCATTCGATAGAAAACACCCGGTTAGTGGTCCGGTATCCAGACAGACGTATCCTGAAACCATTCCCTGTTTCTGCTGCACCACAGGCTGCAGGGACTGCTGGGTAATGAGCTTTACATTAAAGTGTCTGGGATTTTGTCTAAAGAACTCTGGTGTTTTGTTGAGAATATATAGTGTGTGTGTCTTCCAGAGCAAGGCGCAGGGGTCCTGTCAATGGAGATGAGTGCTATTTCTGGAGGACCACTGGCTGTCATTTTGGGGACAAGTGTCACTATAAACACATTCCTGAACAGCGAGGCAAAGACCGAAAGCCCTGGCAGCCCTGAATCCGTGCACTCTTCCGCCTCTCTTCACCCTCACCTTTGTTTCTAAATTATTTTCTATTTTTCTTACTCGGAGCCAGAGGAAATGGAAAGAGATTGCATGGACTGTGCAAGTTCAGAGACCTTTGAATGGGACTTGGGCCTGCATTCTCTTACTATGATGCTCTTGGCTCAGATCAAAAAAATGACCGTGGTGCCATGGAGTTGGTTCAAAGTGATGTTCTCACTTTCAGATTCCCAGAAAATGAAGATAACAACTTGGAACAGTGAGCAGCCCCTTTAACAAAGTTTTGGGTGTTTGGCTGAGGCTGGAGTTTCAGGCCAGACCTGGTGTCTCCTATCATCTCTGCTCTTCTTTCTTCTGTGCCAACACCACTGGCTGAGCCAAAGCACAGCCTCTGATTGCTTCTCACCTTTTGAGTTCATCCCAAACAAACGCCTTTTATATTGATGGGGTGTGGTGAAGCCTTTCTCCCATGTACTTTTATGCCTTATCAAGAAAACTTGCACAAAAAAGTGGTTGGTTAAAGTCTCGGGGTAAAATCTCCTGAGAAGTGTCAGGAGGTCCCCCTTCCCCATCATGAAAGAGCATGGTCTTTTAATTTGAGAGCAGTACTTATTCATTTCATGTTCATATTTTGTAATGTGCTCGCTCTCTGTCTCTCAAATAGCCCCTGTTCGCATGCAAATTTGCTCTACTACTACTCAAACCTGCTTGTGCGCTGTCTCTCCTCTCTCTCTTTTTCAAACAGTAATCTATCTAGAAGTAAAGCGAACACACCCAAGGAGGCAGAGATGGTTTCCTTGGTCAAAGTCATACTTTGCATCCTGTTTGTTTGGTGGCTTTTGATCAGGCCATATCACCAAATCTATTAGAGAGTGCAGAAATCTGTGAGTAGAAGATTTGTGAGCGCACAAAAACGGTCTGCATGCGAGTAGGGGTTATTAGAGGGAGAGAGGGGAAAAATCTGAACATGAATGAATACTGCTCTCAAATTGAAAGACCATATACTTGATTAAAGATGGGAATAAAACTTCGTATGTGTGAGGATTTTCTTTAAACCAAAGAATAATACTGTTTTCTGTGGAGTACAAATTAATGTTAAATAACATTAGTGAGACAGAAATATAATTTTATATTTGTTTGGTTATCATGTGCCCCCCCCCTTTTTTATATATATTTTTTAAAATACTGTTGCAGTATAGTGTTGAGTTGTCGTAAACAGCATTTCCCCCCCCCCCCCCCCCAAAAAAAAAGGCTCCTTGATGTGTTAAAAACGCATTCATACTTGATTAAAATCAACATTTTATTCAAACAGTTCCCTTTCTATATTGTTGCACTTTATACTTCAGCACACACTATGTGGAATTTTCAAGTATTGTTAGATTGGGAGATGGTGCATATTTTTAATATGAAGAATTGGTTTTATATTGAAATGTGCATTAAGACATTTTCCAAAGGTATTGACTACAATTCTGGTTCTTTATCAGTTTCTTGTCGGCCTTTTCAAGGTGATAAGAATTATGTCTGCAATTCTGTCTCACTTCTTACCAAGCTACCTTAAATATTCAGTGTATTATGTTTAGGAAGTGATCCAAATGTTTTCATTGTTTGAATGAATGTTTTTCTTATTGTTCCTCTGTTTTTCCTTGATTGTGAAACCCAGGAAGTTGTTCTTACTTGTGCGTACTGGCCCAGGCCACTGTGGAATTTCTTCTTTAGCGTAATGTTTGTAGTAGCAGTTTATGTACACATGGTTTGGTTTTTCAAAAGATTTGTGTTGGTAAGCAGCAGAGCATCATTTATAGCATATGGATGGATGATTGACTGACTGATATTGGAGGATTTTTTTCTTTTTAAGATTATAAATGTTTGGAAGAAAATATTTACATGAAGAAATCTGATTGTGTTGAGGGCCTGATTTTATTGTTTGACAGTCTTGACCTAAAAAAAACATCACCACCAACAAAAAAAACACTAACAGCAGATGTGCAGAACTCTAGTCCTAAAAATGTGGATCCTGTGAATGTTTGGGGTTTTCCCTCCCTGATGCAGGCTTTGCGCAAACTCTCAGTTTTTGACAAACAGACGTGTTCAGAACCCAACCCCCCCCCCGAATCACACAAGTTTCCTAACATGTTGTGCACTGCATTGCTATAACAGTCATGTCCAACTTGATGCCTTTTTGCTAGTTTAGCACACTAGCCCAGACGGTTCAGTAATGCTTTCACAAATTGAACCCCGTGTTCAGTCCCATTAGACTTTAATTGAATTCAGTATCTAGTTTGAGAAACCTCAATTTTGTTAATTTGGGTTCTATCTATTGCCTTCCTGGAAAACATGGCATATCCACCAGTATGGATATTATCCTTCACATTACTGTGACGCATAATGGTTTAATAGTTTTTTGGTTCACCCTCTTCATGGTGTGTGTCTGTGTGTTTTGTTGTTGTTTTTTTTTTTACTCTAAAATAAGCTGATGGCTAACATATTGAAGAGTTTACATTACGGTCCCAAGCACAAAAATCTCTGTATTTTGTTTTGCATTACAATTTTCTCACTTCTATAAACCATAATACTTATTTTCTGTGCTTCATTAAACAGTTTTGAAACAAGTCTCTTCTGCCCCACATTTGCTGTCACCATCAGATCATAAAACAAAATCTTCCATGTTCCAGACACTTTTATGTAGCTGCAAGAGACTATAATTTTCTGTTAAACTTCTGATTTTTGTGTTGCTTTAAGTCCCCACCCCCCTTTGTCATTGCCATATTGTAACTTTTAATGTTCATCTCAATCACATGTCTCATTTAAGTAAGTGTTATGTCCTGCCCTGTACTGCCAAAGAGTTCCTTACAATAAATATACTGACTGTTCAAGTTTCTTCTTGGCTTCCATATTTGCTACCTTAAACAAATACAGAGAGATAAATGTCCTGCAGTACATTTATAAAATGTATTTTTTACTACAAAATTGGCTGAACATTGATGAACTGATCTTCTAGATTTAAAAATTTGACACTGTATAAAGGTCGAATTTGGCCACATACATAAATGGTGAATGTGCTGTGCACTTTTTTTTCTATATTTGTCATCTAAGGAGGTCAAGGGGAACATCAATGACCATTTTTGTCTAAAAATGTGACCATCTGTATAAGGCTTTGTTACATGTACAAATTAAAAACCTTTGTTGGATATCAATGATTAAAACCTGCTATTACCATATAAATTATACACAAACAAATGGAAAAAAAAACCCCATTTATATATATATATATATATATATATATATATATATATATACACACACACACACAGTGGGGGCAAAAAAGTATTTAGTCAGTCACCAATTGTGCAAGTTCTCCCACTTAAAAAGATGAGAGAGGCCTGTAATTTTCATCATAGGTATACTTCAACTATGAGAGACAAAATGAGAAAAAAAAATCCAGAAAATCACATTGTCTGATTTTTAAACAATTTATTTGGTCAATAACAAAAGTTCATCTCAATACTTTGTTATATACCCTTTGTTGGCAATGACAGAGGTCAAACGTTTTCTGTAAGTCTTCACAAGGTTTTCACACACTGCTGCTGGTATTTTGGCCCATTCCTCCATGCAGATCTCCTCTAGAGCAGTGAGGTTTTGGGGCTGTTGCTGGGCAACACGGACTTTCAACTCCCTCCAAAGATTTTCTATGGGGTTGAGATCTGGAGACTGGCTAGGCCACTCCAGGACCTTGAAATGCTTCTTACGAAGCCACTCCTTCGTTGCCCGGGCGGTGTGTTTGGGATCATTGTCATGCTGAAAGACCCAGCCACATTTCATCTTCAATGCCCTTGCTGATGGAAGGAGGTTTTCACTCAAAATCTCACGATACATGGCCCCATTCATTCTTTCCTTTACACGGATCAGTCGTCCTGGTCCCTTTGCAGAAAAACAGCCCCAAAGCATGATGTTTCCACCCCCATGCTTCACAGTAGGTATGGTGTTCTTTGGATGCAACTCAGCATTCTTTCTCCTCCAAACACGACAAGTTGAGTTTTTACCAAAAAGTTCTATTTTGGTTTCATCTGACCATATGACATTCTCCCAATCCTCTTCTGGATCATCCAAATGCTCTCTAGCAAACTTCAGACGGGCCTGGACATGTACTGGCTTAAGCAGGGGGACATGTCTGGCACTGCAGGATTTGAGTCCCTGGTGGCGTAGCGTGTTACTGATGGTAGCCTTTGTTACTTTGGTCCCAGCTCTCTGCAGGTCATTCACTAGGTTCTGGGATTTTTGCTCACTGTTCTTGTGATCATTTTGACCCCACGGGGTGAGATCTTGCGTGGAGCCCCAGATCGAGGGAGATTATCAGTGGTCTTGTATGTCTTCCATTTTCTAATAATTGCTCCCACAGTTGATTTCTTCACACCAAGCTGCTTACCTATTGCAGATTCAGTCTTCCCAGGCTGGTGCAGGTCTACAATTTAGTTTCTGGTGTCCTTTGACAGCTCTTTGGTCTTGGCCATAGTGGAGTTTGGAGTGTGACTGTTTGAGGTTGTGGACAGGTGTCTTTTATACTGATAACGAGTTCAAACAGGTGCCATTAATACAGGTAACGAGTGGAGGACAGAGGAGCCTCTTAAAGAAGTTGTTACAGGTCTGTGAGAGCCAGAAATCTTGCTTGTTTGTAGGTGACCAAATACTTATTTTACCGAGGAATTTACCAATTAATTCATTAAAAATCCTACAATGTGATTTCCTGGATTCTTTCCCCCCATTCTGTCTCTCATAGTTGAAGTGTACCTATGATGAAAATTACAGGCCTCTCTCATCTTTTTAAGTGGGAGAACTTGCACAATTGGTGGCTGACTAAATACTTTTTTGCCCCACTGTATGTATATATCAATATAATATAATTTTTTTTTCATAATTTAACTCCAAAAAGTAAACTTTCGTATATTCATTGTACATAAAGTGAAATATTTAAAACCTTTTTTTTTGCTTTAATTTTAATGATTATGGCTTATAGCTCATGAAAATCAGAAATCCAGTATTGCAAATTATTTGATTATTTCCTAAGATCAATCAAAAAAGATTTACAATCCAGAAATGTTCAACTTCTGAAAAGTATGTTCATTTACACACCCAAGACTTGGTTGGGTCTCCTTTACCACAAATTATTGCATCAATGCAGTGTGAGGTGTTCTTGAAGCCCAGGTTGCTTTGATGGCGTCCTTCAGCTCATCTGTGTTTTTGGTTCGGGTGTTTCTCATCTTCCTCTTGACCCTATAAATTCTCTATGGGGTTCAGGTCAGGTGAGTTGGCTGGCCAATCAAACACCGTAATATTATAGTCAGCAAACCATTTGGTAGTAGTTTTGGCACTGTGGGCAGGTGCTCAGTCCTGCTGGAAAAGGAAATCGGCATCTCCATAAAGCTTGTCAGCAGATGGAAGCATGAAGTGCTCTAAAATCACCTGGTAGATGGGTGTGTTGACTTTGGATTTGATAAAACACAGTGGACCAACACCAGCAGATGGCATGGCACCCCAAATCATCACAGACTGTGGAAACTTCACACTGGACTTCAAACACCTTGGATTCTGTACCTCTCCACTCTTCCTTCAGACTCTAGGACATTGATTTCCAAATGAAATGCAAAATTTACTTTCATCTGAAAAGAGGACTTTGCACTACTGAGCAACAGTCCAGTTCTTTCTCTCCCTAGCCCAGGTAAGATGCTTCTGATGTCTCTGGTTCAGGAGTGGCTTGATATTAGGAATGTGACAGTTGTAGCCCTTTTCCTGAAGACGTCTGTGCATGGTGGCTCTTGATACACCGACACCAGCCTCAGTCCACTCCTTGTGAAGCTCTCTCAAGTTCTTGAATCAACTTTTTTTTTGACAATCCTCTCAAGGCTGCAGTCATCCCTGTTGCTTGTGCACCTTTTCCAGCCATCCTTTTCAGCAATGACCTTCTGTGGCTTACCCTCTTTGTAGAGGGTGTCGATGATTTTCTTTAGAATGACTGTGAAGTCAGCAGTCTTCCCCATGATTGTGGTTGCATGTACTGAACTAGATTGAGAGGTACACAGTATTTATGCCATTTTACTCAAACTCGAAATATTCTAATATTTTGAGGTTTTTTTTATTATTATTGTTCTATAGGCCATACTTATTAAAATAGAAAAATGCTCGAAACATTTTAGTTTACATGTAATGAGTCTAGAATTTATGAAATTTTAACTTTTTTAAATAATTGATCGAAAATATTGAACTTTTGCACAATGCTCTAACTGTATGAGATGCACTTGTGTTTTATACAAGTAAGGTAAACTTTCATATATTCTATATTTATGGCATGTAAAGTGAAATATCTTAAGCCTTTTTTTGTTTTAATTTTGATGATTATGGCTTATAGCTCCTGAAAATCAGAAATCCAGTATCTCAAATTATTAGTATATTTGTCATTCTGGTCTAGTCACATGGCAAAAGTTAGTTTTCTTGAACGGACACTGATGTGCCGCCCTTCACCCTTTACAGTACAAAATGCCCAGTAACCAAAAGTTTATTCTGTATTTTTGAACTTATGATAAAACATCTTATCCCTTCTTTATTTAAGACTGCATGCAGTAGAGACTGGGTTTTTAGCTGTGAAGAATGAATGTAAAATTGTGTGTATGCTTGTGTGTCCTTGGTAGTCACCAGGGGGAGTAGTTGCTCAGCTGTAAGAATTTATTTATTATTATTATTTCTTTTTTGGGGGGACAGAAAATAAACACCGATTCATTAATCTTTAGTCTGTTTCTACAGGCACAGCTATCTCGGTCTGAGTGATTTCTGCTTCTCAGCCCTAATCACAGATGTTCATGTTCATATGCAGAAGATGCTTCTCTGTCATCAGTGATATAAAAGGATGCTTTGGTAGGCCACTGGAATGTTTTTAAAGGAACACTAGCAGCTCCAATGTTTGTGTGTGTATGGGAAAAATGCTGCTCTGTCTAAATGTCGGACTTGCCGAACTGGAGAAATGGATAGAGCCACCAACGTTTCTATGTACGTGTGCATGACCACCAGACTACTGTTATGGTTTGGGGCCAGTGGTTTGTGGCTCTGGTTTATTGTTGTTTAAACAACAACAAAAGAAAGTCTATTGATAAAAGTGGAAGATATGAGGTAAGGTTGGTCTGGGATAAACCTCCAAATATCTCCTGAAGTTTCTGCAGTTATTGTACGTGGTCTCTCAGTGGGCTCCTTATATAGTATCAAATGGCCTCCTGCCCCCTTTATATGGTATGCTAAATGTACTCACTCTCCACTTTATTAGGGACACCTACACATTCATCCAGCCATCTAATCAGTCAATCATATGGCAGCAGCGCAATGCAAAAATAATTCGGATTCAAGAGCTTCAGTTAATGTTTAAAGCAAATATCAGAATGATCTGTGATTTCAACCATGGCATGGATATTGGTACCAGATAAGCTGTATTTCAGAAACTGTTGATTTTCATGCATAACTGTCTCTAGAGTTTACACAGGATGGTACAAAATAAAATAAAAAACAAAAACTGTGAGTGAGCGACAGTTCTGTGGGTGGAATCGCCTTGTTTTTGAGAGAGGTCAAAGGAAAATGGCCAGATTGGTTTGAGCTGCTATAGTAACTCAGGAGTGGAATCTGAAACTTTGTCAGCCAATAACAAGAAACTGGGTTAGGAAAAGAAAGAAAGAAACCAATTAAAGAGAAAAAAAAATCACCTGGTCTTTTTTCAGTCTTTAGCTGTCCAGTTTCAGTGAGTCTGTGCCCATGGATTTCTGTTCTTGGCTGACAGGAGTGGAACCTAATGTGGTCTTCTGCTGTTGTAGCCCATCCACCTCAAGGTTTGATTTGTTGTGCCTGCTGAAATGCCTTTCTGCTCACCATGGTTGTAAAGAGTGATTATTTGAGTTACTATAGACTTCCTGTCAACTTGAACCAGTCTGGTTATTCTCCTCTGATCTCTCTCAAGTTATTTCAGCCTGCAGACACTCAGCACACAGGCTGTGTGGGTCCCCCCCCGCACACACATCATTCAATGTAAGACTGTTGTGTGTGAAAATCCCAGGAGATCAACAGTGTCTGAAATACTCAAGCTAGTCCAACTGGCACCAATATCCATGCCACGTTTGAAATTAGAGATCACATTTTTTCCCGCTTTATTGTAATACTGGATGTGGACATTAACTGAAGCTCTTGACCTATATTTGCATGATTTTTTTTTTTCTCATTGTGCTGCTACTAGAGGATTGGCTGACTTTGATAACTGCATGAATGTGTAAGTGTACAGGTGTTCCTCCTAAAACGGATGGTGTGTATACATGTACAATACCAGCCTAAAGTTTGGACGCACCTCCTAATTCAGTGTTTTTTCCTTTATTTTTATTATTATTAATGACTACACTTCATGTCTCAAAGTAATGATGGATGTCATTTCTCTTTACTTAGTTGAGTGGTTCTTGGCATCTCATCTCATCTCATCTCATCATCTCTAGCCGCTTTATCCTGTTCTACAGGGTCGCAGGCAAGCTGGAGCCTATCCCAGCTGACTATGGGCGAAAGGCGGGGTACACCCTGGACAAGTCGCCATGGTCATCACAGGGCGGTTCTTGACATAATATGGATAACTACAGTTGTTGAACAGGGCTCGTTACTGTATTTTTGCTGGTTAAGATAATACCGATAGGATGCAAAGTTTCATAAACATAAACTGTGGCTACTTTGATAAATCTAAAATATGAAACATTTTGTTTTTTTAACACTTTTTTTACCACACAATTCCAAATATGTTCCATATGTTATTTCATGGCGGCACGGCGGTGTAGTGGTTAGCGCTGTCGCCTCACAGCAAGAAGGTCTGGGTTCGAGCCCTGTGGCCGGCGAGGGCCTTTCTGTGTGGAGTTTGCATGTTCTCCCCGTTTCCGCGTGGGTTTCCTCCGGGTGCTCCGGTTTCCCCCACAGTCCAAAGACATGCAGGTTAGGTTAACTGGTGACTCTATTGCCGCTTTTCCACTACAAACGCGGCTGAGTCGGGCTGAGCCATGCCGTGCTGAGTTGGGCTGAGTCGAGCTGAGCGGGGCTGTTGGAGTTGCATTTCGACTACAACCGCGCTGAACCGTGATGGCTGGAAGTGGGTGGACACATTGGGTGGGGTTAGTGAAAGTGGGTGGACGTCACGTGATGTCGTTAAGCAGCGCAAACAGTGACATCAGTGAGCTTTTAAGCGGTAGTCTCACGACCCGGATAGTAAACAATAAACATGGAGGACATGGAGTCGTTAGTGTTGCTGGTCTTGGTTCTGTGGCTTGTTGTCACCGACAGCGCCAACAGATACTGGCAAGAGCATATAGATGAGGCGAGGCGCATAAGGCTTCAGAAATTCTCGTAATTCGTAATTCTTCTTCTTCCGGGTTTACGGTGTTTACAGATCCCAGCGTGCTTGCGGGGCGTGTGTGGGCATGTGAGGACACTCCTCCTCACCAATCAGTGCACAGGGGAGTGTCTGCTCACGCCCCCATCCTCACTCGGCACAGTTTGGCTCGCTTCAGCCCTACTCCAAAACCGTGCGAGTTTTAGGGGCTAAGCAGGGCTGAAGCGAGCTGAGTCGTGCTGTTCTTTGGTAGTCGAAACGCGAGCCGTGTCGGACTGAAGTGAGCTGAAGCGAGCTGAAGTGAGCTGAAAAAGGGTAGTGGAAAAGGGCCATAAATTGACCGTAGGTGTGAATGTGAGTGTGAATGGTTGTCTGTGTCTATGTGTCAGCCCTGTGATGACCATGGCGACTTGTCCAGGGTGTACCCCGCCTTTCGCCCGTAGTCAGCTGGGATAGGCTCCAGCTTGCCTGCAACCCTGTAGAACAGGATAAAGCGGCTAGAGATAATGAGATGAGATGTTATTTCATAGTTTTGATGTCTTCAGTATTGTCATACAATGTAGAAAATAGTCAAAATACAGAAAAGTCTATGAATGAGTAGTGGTGTCCAAACTTTTAACTGGTACTGTGTATATATAACTACACCAATGCAAAAGTGATCAGCTCTCTTTTCTTGTATGGTATCTGATCCGAAAGGCCATACTGATGCATAATTTCTCTATTTTTCCAGACAAAACACTATTTAATTTATTAATTCATTCTTCATTGAGGGCTTTATCCTGGACAGGATTGCAGCCTATTTGGAGCCAATTCCAGGAACCCTGAGAAACACACCCTAGATGACACCTCAATCCATAGGACCCCACATGTACATATATTAAAGGCTCATACATGCCTAGAGGCCATTTAGAGTTGCCAGTCCACCTCCTGGGATAGTTTCAAGAGGTGGGAGGAAACCAGGAAGACCCAGAGGAAACCTCCATGGACAGTAGGAGAACCTAAAGAGAGTAATCTGTGGACTCAAGACTGATGCTCATGTAAATTCATAGTACATCTCAGGGATACAGCCAGTTGGTTTGGTCATCTTACAGTATTGGAAACTTGATGTGGTGATTAGTATTTATGCATTTATGATCATGTTATGAATTGACTGTGTGCCAATATCAGCTTACTCACAAACAAGCTGTCTCTGTCTCACTAATTATCATCAAAGTGTCTTAACATTTACCACCTTTACAAACAGCAGGCAATGCAAAATACAATGTCTAACATGTGTAGTTAAGTTTTGACATGATTTATGTTATTGTCGTCCCTTTTCTTTCTACACTCAACAGCCATTTTAATAGAAACTTGTTCTTGATTCTAAGATTCCTGTTCTTGGCTGCAGGAGTGGAACCCAATGTGGTCTTCTGCTGTTGCATGCTGAGATGCTTTTCTGCTTGCCATGGTTGTAAAGAGTGATTATATGAGCCACTATATCCTTCCTGGCAGCTCAAACCAATCTGTGCTGAGTTTCCCAAAAGCATCGTTGCACAAAGATCATCGTTAAATGGTAGAGCGAGCAGCACAATGAACACTCTCTCCTAGTTAAGATGCTCTTAGCATTACGAGGCTTTTGGGAAACCCACCACTGACCATTTTCCTCTGGCCTCTCTGGGGATGCAGCACAGAGCTATTGCTCACTCAATGTTTTTTGTTTTTCACACCATTCTGTGTAAACTCTAGAGACTGTGTGTGGAAAACCCCAGGAGATCAGCCGTTTCTGAAATACTCAAAACCAGTCCATCTGGCACCAACATCCATGCCACAGTGAAAATCACACTTTGAGATCACAATTTTTCCCATTCTGATGTTTGACGTGAACATTAACGATAGCTCTTGATTTGTATCTGCATGATTTTATGCACTGTGCTGCTGTCAAGGGATTGGCTGATTAGACAACTGCATAAAACAGCAGGTGTATGGGTGTACCTAATAAAGTGGCCAGTGAGTGTATATAACCAGATGGTCGGCTATATGATCGTAGCTGCAGGAATGGAACAGTGATCATGTTAGCATACCTACAGCTAGCAGACACAAACATTGCTGTATTTTACTACGAGTTTGTACCCACAACCCAACCAAAAATACTAAAAATCTCAGAGATTAAATGTTTAGACCTCGAGGAGGCACTGGCCAATTTCCATAGCCTGGCAAGCCAGACTAAATGTGAATATTTAGTCTGGCCTCGATCCGTAGACATTTCTGAAGGGTGTGGGTGGAACAAACCGCTGTCTTTCAAACTGTCTCTGTGCGTATAGGCCAACACTCTGACCAATCAGCGCAACAGTGACTGTGACGTAGTCAGAGCGACAGAAAGCAGTGGGGGAGACCTTGAAAAAAATAATTTTTCAAAATGCGTATTAATTAATAAACAGGTTCTAGATATTAAGAAGTTTGGAGATAATGACCACAAGTTTGGAGTCTGTACCACATACTTAACATACACTCTTATTTTTTTCAAGTGTTTTTCAAGGGTTTGCTTAAACTGTTTTTGAGAGTTTTTATTTAGTGGTGTTTGGTGAAATAATTTCCCTTAAATTTAAAATAACAGAAAAATAAGAAACAATCAAAAAGTAATGTTTCAAAGCTGTTTATTAATTCTTCGTACTGCACAAACTAGCCCCATCCTTTTGGCTACGAGCGGAGCCAGCTGGTAGATCAGACTTTTGCCATAGCCGGTCGGCAAAACAGCGAAAACGTCCTTCTTGAAAAGGAATGAGCGGAGAGTCTCTTCCTGCTCACGTTTCAACGAAAACTCCAAGTCTAATTCTTCTAAAACTGATTCCAAAGCGGAGTCAAACGCGCACTGTTCTCTAGCCGTAGCCATCTTTCCTGCTGTGCTTTCTCCAGCGTTGCGCAGCTTTGTCGTCACTCCTGCAAAAGCCCGCCCAAAGAATCCAAACAAAAACCTTGCGTTGTGATTGGCGGGCACGATTTGATGCCCGGGGTGTTTTTGTTTATATGGTGCGAGGCTAGACCCATTCGCGAAGCAAAAATATTTTTGGCCGCTAGGCGGGTGGGTCTAGTTTACTAGGCTACAATTCCCAGGGATTCAAGGTCAATCCTTTACGGTTGACACCATACATAGAGCTCTAAAAACTAAGCATGTGATGTGTAAGTGTAGTGTTGTTATTTTGTAAATAAGAAACAAGTACAAACACTGCTATAGTAGACAAATGTACAATACAGATTTTTAAAATTATTTGTGTAAAGGTTACAAACTTAATAGAAAGTGCAGGTGTGTGCGCGCATACTTTCTTTTCCTCTGTGTGATACTCCAAATTATACAGTTGCTGTTGTATTGTATTTCTTAGATATAACATTTTGTGTCACATCATCATACAGAGCATTTTATTAAACTTTCTTTGAGATTTGGATTGCTGATGAAGGATAACTCCAGCAGAATTTGTCAGTGTAGTTGCATGGTCTATATGACATCTGTGTGTTCATATACACAAGCCACACTGAGACTACATATACATTAAAGCTGTTCGAATGGGAAAGGTCTGTAGTTCATTTACATTGTAACTTGAAGAAACATTTATTTCATGAGGAAACCACTAATGCGTTGTGAGTGGATTAGTGTGTGTGTGTCCTTGGGATGTGGTGGAGAAAGCCCTTCTATTTCTGGGCCCTCATCCCTTCCAACCACCACCACTTTCTCTGAACACCAACAATATTCTGAGCCAAGAACTATAAGCAACTTTTGCAGCTATAAACGTGAGTTATGACCATATTAAGGAGATGGGACTGTTGTTGCTAGTGAGGATGTGTATGTAGAGGTTATCAATGCTGTTTTTTTTTTAAAACTGATATCACAGCGGGTGGCACGGTGGTGTAGTGGTTAGCGCTGTCGCCTCACAGCAAGAAGGTCCCGGGTTCGAGCCCCGTGGCCGGCGAGGGCCTTTCTGTGAGGAGTTTGCATGTTCTCCCCGTGTCCGCGTGGGTTTCCTCCGGGTGCTCCGGTTTCCCTCACAGTCCAAAGACATGCAGGTTAGGTTAACTGGTGACTCTAAATTGACCGTAGGTGTGAATGTGAGTGTGAATGGTTGTCTGTGTCTATGTGTCAGCCCTGTGATGACCTGGCGACTTGTCCAGGGTGTACCCTGCCTCTCGCCTGTAGTCAGCTGGGATAGGCTCCAGCTTGCCTGCGACTCTGTAGAACAGGATAAAGCGGCTACAGATAATGAGATGAGATGAGATCACAGCTTGACATATTAGCTAAACAGGAGTATGGCTGGATTAGACTTGAATAGCTAATTGTCAGCCTGTTTTTCTCTTCACTTTTTGGTTTATCAGCTGCAAATAAGTAACATTTCCACTCATTATGAGGAACTTCAAGACCTTGTCTCATTAACACCTGTTCATCTAAAACTAATACACTATTACGCTGGAGCCTTGTTGCATGATGAAGTTGTGGATTGTACAGTATATTGTTGAATTGGTACTTTACACTATTTATTTACTTATTTTTTTTTTACTTACCATATACTATAGAGCTTGTCATTGCTCTGGTGTTTCCTTTTTCATGCTAATTCAAACAAGCAACAGTTAAAACCAGAAAACACAATATACAGACCACTACAGAATAATGAGGAAATATCAAGCATGGGACTAAACAATGAAACCACAGTCTTTGAATTATGGTAAGTGCAAACAAACTAGTAGTTCCAGTGAATTAAAGGTTGAAGAGGGTGGGGTGGCTGTTCCTGGAGAGCAGGAAGAAGGACCAAATAATGAATGTGGAAACCAAAAAAGGACAAGTTGGGTGTATGGAGTATGGTGAGGAAAATGGGTCAGAATCAAGAAAATAAGTAACCATTGCTGGCAGTCAGGAAAAATCCCACACTAGCATCTCATTATTATGAAAAAAAAGAAAGAAAGTAGGATAGTGTTTATTATAACAGCAAAGAGGGGACTAAATCTGGAATAGGATGTTCAAAAGTACATATGGGTGTGATGGTCAGGTATCCACAAACTTTTGGCCATATATATATATATATATATATATATATATATATATATATATATATATATATATATATACAGTAGTGCTTGAAAGTTTGTGAACTCTTTAGAATTTTCTATATTTCTGCATAAATATGACCTAAAACATCATCAGATTTTCACACAAGTCTTAAAAGTAGATAAAGAGAACCCAGTTAAACAAATGAGACAAAAATATTATACTTGGTAATTTATTTTTTGAGGAAAATGATCCAATATTACATATCTGTGAGTGGCAAAAGTATGTGTACCTCTAGGATTAGCAGTTAATTTGAAGGTGAAATTAGAGTCAGGTGTTTTCAATCAATAGGATGACAAATCAGGTGTGAGTGGGCACCCTGTTTTATTTAAAGAACAGGGATCTATCAAAGTCTGAGCTTCACTACACATGTTTGTGGAAGTGAATCATGGCACGAACAAAGGAGATTTCTGATGACCTCAGAAAAAGCATTGTTGATGCTCATCAGGCTGGAAAAGGTTACAAAACCATCTCTAAAGAGTTTGGACTCCACCAATCCACAGTCAGACATATTGTTTACAAATGGAGTAAAATTCAAGACCATTGTTACCCTCCCCAGGAGTGGTCGACCAACAAAGATCACTCCAAGAGCAAGGTGTGTAATAGTTGGCGAGGTCCCAAAGGACCTCAGGGTTACTTCTAAGCAACTTAAGGCCTCTCTCACATTGGCTAATGTTAATGTTCATGAGTCCACCATCAGGAGAACACTGAACAACAACGGTGTGCATGGCAGGGTAGCAAGGAGAAAACCACTGCTCTTCAAAAGAACATTGCTGCTCGTCTGCAGTTTGCTAAAGATCACGTGGATAAGCCAGAAGGCTATTGGAAAAATGTTTTGTGGATGGATGAGACCAAAATAGAACTTTTTGGTTTAAATGAGAAGCGTTATGTTTGGAGAAAGGAAAACACTGCATTCGAGCATAAGAACCTTATCCCATCTGTGAAACATGGTGGTGGTAGTATCATGGTTTGGGCCTGTTTTTCTGCATCTGGGCCTGGACGGCTTGCCATCATTGATGGAACAATGAATTCTGAATTATACCAGCGAATTCTAAAGGAAAATGTCAGGACATCTGTCCATGAACTGAATCTCAAGAGAAGGTGGGTCATGCAGCAAGACAACGACCCTAAGCACACAAGTCGTTCTACCAAAGAATGGTTAAAGAAGAATAAAATTTAATGTTTTGAAATGGCCAAGTCAAAGTCCTGACCTTAATCTAATGGAAATGTTGTAGAAGGACCTGAAGTGAGCAGTTCATGTGAGGAAACCCACCAACATCCCAGAGTTGAAGCTGTTCTGTATGGAAGAATGGGCTAAAATTCCTCCAAGCCGGTGTGCAGGACTGATCAACAGTTACTGGAAATGTTTAGTTGCAGTTATTGCTGTACAAGGGGGTCACACCAGATACTGAAAGCAAAGGTTCACATACTTTTGCCACTCACAGACATATAATATTGGATCATTTTCCTCAATAAATAAAAGAGCAAGTATAATATTTTTGTCTCATTTGTTTAACTGGGTTCTCTTTATCTACTTTTAGGACTTGTGTGAAAATCAGATGATGTTTTAGGTCATATTTATGCAGAAATATAGAAAATTCTAAAGGGTTCACAAACTTTCAAGCACCACTGTATATCCATCCATCCATCCATCCATCCATCCATCCATCCATCATCTGTAGTCGCTTATCCTGTTCTACAGGGTTGCAGGCAAGCTGGAGCCTATCCCAGCTGACTACGGGCGAAAGGCGGGGTACACCCTGGACAAGTCGCCAGGTCATCACAGGGCTGACACATAGACACAGACAACCATTCACACGCACATTCACACCTACGGTCAATTTAGAATCACCAGTTAACCTAACCTGCATGTCTTTGGACTGTGGGGGAAACCGGAGCACCCGGAGGAAACCCACGGGGAGAACATGCATGCAAACTCCGCACAGAAAGACCCTCGCCGGCCACGGGGCTCGAACCCGGACCTTCTTGCTGTGAGGTGACAGTGCTAACCACGACACCACCATGCCATATATATATATATATATATATATATATATATATATATATATATATATATATATATATACACACACACAAACACATACATAGGGCAGCACGGTGGTGTAGTGGTTAGCGCTGTTGCCTCACAGCAAAAAGGTCCGGGTTTGAGCCCCGTGGCCGGCGAGGGCCTTTCTGTGCGGAGTTTGCATGTTCTCCCCGTGTCCGCGTGGGTTTCCTCCGGGTGCTCCGGGATAGGCTCCAGCTTGCCTGCAACCCTGTAGAACAGGATAAAGCGGCTAGAGATAATGAGGTGAGATAAACATTACACACTCACCAGCCACTTTATTAGGTACACCCATCCACATGCAGTTATTTAATCAGCCGTTCCCTTGCCAGCCACATGATGCATAAAATCATGCCGATACAAATCAAGAGCTTCAGTTAATGTTCACTTCAAACATCAGAATGGGAAAATTTGTGATTGCTATGACTTTCACTGTGGCATGGGTGTTGGTACCAGATGGCTTGGTTTGAGTATTTCAGAAACTGCTGATCTCCTGGGGTTTCCACACACAACACTCTCTAGAGTTTACACAGAACTGTGCGACAAACAACACCAACAACAAAAAAGCATTGAATAAGCGACAGTTGTGTGGATGGAAACGTCTTGCTGATAAGAGAAGTCGGAGGAAAATGGCCAGATTGGTTCGAGCTGCCAGGAAGGATATAGTAACTCATCACAACTCTTTACAACTGTGGTGAGCAGAAAAGCATCTCAGCATGCAGCAGCAGAAGACCACATTGGGTTCCACTCCTGCCAGCCAAGAACAGGAATCTTAGAATCAAGAACAAGTTCCTATTAAAGTGGCCAGTGTGTGTGTGTGTGTGTGTGTGTGTGTGTGTGTGTGTGTGTGTATCTATATATTTATTTTCCAGTGTACTAATGACAATACTGTGGTTTAAGACAAGCATGAAATAAAATTTAATTCTGTAAACTGCATCATTTATCATCACCAATCAGTTGGTTAACAAATAGTAAGTTATTGTATTGTAATAACAAGATCAATTCGTATGTTGTTTATGTAGCATATTTATCTCATAATAACAAGATTTTTTTTTTCTCATAAGATGCTGATTGGGATTTTCTTTTCTCCCATGGTAGCAATATGTCTCCAGATTATCTAGATCAGGATTAGAGCAGAAATTAAACTTTGAATATGACTGGGAATGCATGCGGTTCATGCTTAATACATTACTCGTTAATGTTGAATCATCATTCTATCACTGTATAATATGTTAACCCATAACTGTCCATGTCAAATTATTCTACAACTACAATGTAATGGAAAAGAAATTTCACACAAATACATGGCTGACTAGCAAGATCCTGTCTGTAACAGTACTTTACATTATCTTAAAACTGTCCATCTCATGCATTTTCAGTTCTGTCTTTAAACTGTTTCACTGGGAAGTGTGGCTAAAAAAAAATTAGCTTGAGGTCTTAAATTCATCCATCCATCCATCCATCCATTATCTGTAGCCACTTATCCTGTCCTACAGGGTCGCAGGCAAGCTGGAGCCTATCCCAGCTGACTATGGGCGAGAGGCGGGGTACACCCTGGACAAGAGGTCTCATCTCATCTCATTATCTCTAGCCGCTTTATCCTGTTCTACAGGGTCGCAGGCAAGCTGGAGCCTATCCCAGCTGACTACGGGCGAAAGGCGGGGTACACCCTGGACAAGTCACCAGGTCATCGCAGGGCTGACACATACAACCATTCACACCTACGGTCAATTTAGAGTCACCAGTTAACCTAACCTGCATGTCTTTGGACTGTGGGGGAAACCGGAGCACCCAGAGGAAACCCACACGGACACGGGGAGAACATGCAAACTCCGCACAGAAAGGCCCTCGCTGGCCACGGGGCTCGAACCCAGGACCTTCTTGCTGTGAGGCGACAGTGCTAACCACTACACCACCGTGCCGCCGGACAAGAGGTCTTAAATTAGTTTTTTTTAATGCAGTTAAATTTGTTTAAATCTGTCCATATCCATGTTACAAAAATTTCTGACTTCTGCTCAGAGTGGGGGTGAACAGGAGGAGGTGCTATAATTTAAAAAGGCAGTTGTTTATTGTTGGAGAGCATGTATTTATTTCACAGCACCTCAAATTGTGGCTAGGGGTTGATCCAGGCTTTGGAGGGTAATTACAGAGGTGGAGGCTTCAGTCTACCACAGCAGCGCCTCTGAAGAGCTCAGTTTGTGGTTCTAGTTTATTTCACCCACTCCTCACACACGTGCACACACTCAATCAGCAGTGAATACAACCCAATGCACCACATCATCAGTTTAAAGAACTGCTCTCTTACCAATTGCTTTAGTCACTGTCATGTCTACTGTATCATTTGAAAGAAAAAAACACTTATCTTTTAATTTGCTCAATGGACTATATATGGATGTAGAGTCAGATGATGTATGCATGCATATTTGTCATAATAACATATTCATCTTGATAACATGCTACTCTGGAGTGCCTGATGCTTTATTTTTGGCTCTCACACCTCCCTGATTATAAAAGAGGATTTGTCTTTGATTAGAGCCTTTTAATGGGAACCCGACTTCCTGTCATGGTTTATGCAAAAAAACAAAAAGGTAGGACAGTATGTTGAAATTAAAATTAAAACTGAAGACAAAAATGTATAGATTTTCTTTGACCTGTATTGCACTTAAAACAATACAACAGCACATTATTTGATATTTTATCTCATGAACTTTATTATTTATTCAAAATAAACATTTATTTCAATTCTTGCAACACATTAAAAAAAGTTTGGATCGTAAAGCAATACCGCTTTATAAAGTTGTCATTCCTTCTCACAACACTTAAAATATGTTGAGGGGCTGAAGATGCCAAGTGATGAAGTGTTTCAAGTGTTATTTTGTCCCATTCTTCCTGTAGGTCTTAAAGTATGCAACTGTCCAGGGTTATAGTCATATTTTTCATTTCAAAATTCACCACACATTCTTGATTAGGGACAGAGGGGACAGACACCCTCTCCTTCCACAGCTATGCCTTTGTAATGTGTGCAGAAGGTGGATTTGCATTGTCTTGTTGAAATATCCCTGAAAAAGATGTTGTTTTGAAGGCAGCATATATGTTGCTCCAAAATGTACATTTCTGCATTAATGCTGACAAAAGTGTAAGTTGCCTTTGCCAAGGGCACTGACCCCATACCATGACAGACCCTGGATTTTGGACTTGTTGCTGGTAACAGTCTGGACAGTGCTTTTTTCTTTGGTCTGAAACATGGCATCCATTTCTTTCAAAAAAGACCCGGAATACTGATTTGTCTGACCACAATACACATTTCCACTGTGTGATGATCCATCCCAGATGCCTTTGACCCCAGAGAAGCCGATGGCGCTTCTGGACATGGTCAACATAAGGCTTGCTTTTTTCACAGTAAAGTTTTAATTGGTATTTGTGGATGAAACTCTGTATTGTAGTGCTTGACAAAGGTTTGCCAATGTAATCCTGAGCCCCTGTGGCTATATCAGTTATAGATGGATAACAGTTCTTGACGTAGAGCCGTCTGAGGGATAGGAGATCATGGGTGTTCAGCTTAGGCTTGCGCCCTTGCCCTTTATGCACTGGAATTCCTCCAGGTTTCTTGAATCATTTAATATTCAGTACCATAAAGGGTTAAATATTCAAATCCCTTACTATCTTTCTTTGAAGAATACTGTTTTTAAACATTTCAATTATTTTACATTTTTGGCACTTCCCCCATTGCCTGCTTGCCTCAGAGTAGAACTGAGTCTTCATTGTAAATATTGTTGACCTTCTACACCCACCTTGCCAGAGCTGATGGAATTTAATTGCTATGAATACATTTGTCTCTCTGAGTTCCAGTGATGTTTGCTGTAAACCTGAAATACACTAACAACAACAGCAGTGGACCTTATTCAGCTGCAAACCTTTCACTTATATAGCTCTCTGGCTATTTTCAAAATATAGGTATGTCCGAATATCTTTCAAATAAATGTATGAAAGCAGCTGTGACTAGAACAGTTTCTTTTTTTGTCCTAGACAAATCAATCAGCCAAACTTTAATCAAGCATGTTTTTGAGGAGCTGTTGTATGGAGATACACATTTTCTGTCATGAGGACCTTAGAATATTACTGGGGTAATTTACAACTGAGTTTTTCTGGTACTAAATTTAATAATTTATGACAGTGGTTTTCAAAGTGGGGGCCGCAGCCCCCTGGGGGGCCGCCAGGGGGTGCTAGGGGGGCCTCAGAAAGTTGGAGGGACGATAACAAAAAAATTGCGAAAAAATATATAGAGTGGGGGAAAAAGCCCCCCTTAAGGAAAATTCAGTTTTTCTCCAAGTTGAAATGAACCATGTGTTTAGTTTTAATCATAGTTTTTGACAACAGTGACATGAACAATAATGCCACCTAAAGTTTGCCTAAAGTTAATACTTAATTTTTTTTCTTTTAACAAAAACAAACATTGTGCCAAGGGGGCCTTTTACCCCCCCCCCCCAGTGGGGTAAAAGGCCCCCTGAGGTGGGGCCTCACTCAAAAAAAGCTGTTTGGATAGCAAAAGTGATTACTTAAGCCTATAATGTGAAAGAAACAAGAAAATATCCCTGAATTAATGAATAGATGCATTATTTTATTATATTTCGCATTTTAATTTCAATATAATATTTTTAATATTAAGTTCAAATTACTTGCTTTACTCAACCAGGTAAGCGAGATGTTATTAAAAACTATGTATCTACTATTCAGAAATGTATGAAATACAGTATGATAAAAGGAAATGATGCCCCCTGGGGGCCATTTACCCCGCCATTAAGGGGGCGTTTTACCCCACAGACTACACTTTTACAAAAAAGGGTCTTACTTTCAAAATGTGATTCAACTTTTTATACCTAATGTATTTTTTTAACGTACTGACTTGTCTACTCATACCACATACACAGCTGTGATATCTGACGAAATAGCAGCTATCTAAATACAGTTTTACTGATATCTGAAAATTATATCACTTACCATGAAATTTGATTTCTCTCTGCTGCATTGCTGATATGCGATCCACAGTGGATATTTGTATATCCCCGTTGTCAAGCCAGTCCATAGCAACAATAGAAATGTAACTTTGCACCATCTGGTGGTTATTTTGGGTAAAACAGGCCGGGGGCGTATTACCCCCCGGGGGCTTTTTCCCCCACTCTATACTTTTTTAAAATAATTATTATTAAATATATTGTAATTAGTTTTTTTAATCATTATTATAAAATATAATTATTAATAATAATACATCATATCGAAACGTTGTTTGCCATGCTCATCTCTCTGACTGCCTGTGACATTGCGGTTTGCGCCATTTATCAAGCTGCTTTGCTCCTCAAGCTAGCGTATTGCTAGCGCAAAATGGACAGGTTTTTGAAGAAGAGACCGAAGGATCAAACCAACAGCCCTGCTGTGGAGGACACTGCTGCGAAAAAAAACTAAGAAGTCCTGGCCAACTAAAATCCGAAAATATGAGGCAGCATACATTAAGTATGGCTTTACAGCCATACAGAAAAATGGCCATGATTGCCCGAAATGCGTCCTCTGTCTGGAGACCCTGTCAAATGAGTGCTTAAAACCTTCGAAACTTCAACGTCACTTGGTACAAAAACATCTGACAGATGCCGAAAAAACAGTAGATTTCTTCAGACACAAAGAAGAGCATTTGGTCAGGCAATCTGCTGCATTCACCCAGCAAGCTACTGTCCCTGAGCGGGCCCTGAAGGCATCATTTTTAGCCTCGTACCACATTGCTCATGCTAAAAAACCTCACTCAATTGGAGAAGATTTGATTTTACCAGCCACCAAAGACATTGTCTGAGAATTGCTTGGTGAGGATGCTGCCAAAAAAATCGATGCTGTCCCACTCTCTGATAACACCGTGAGCCGACGGATTGGTGACATGGCTCAAGACGTATCTGCTCAGCTGTTGGAGCAGGTGAGAGCCAGCAAATACTTCGCACTTCAACTGGATGAGAGCACAGATTTATCCAATGAGGCCCAACTGCTTGTGCACATCAGATTTATTTCACAGGAAAGATTTGTGGAGGAAATACTATTTTGTAAAGCACTTGAAAGAAGAACTACTGGGAAAGACATTTTTCAAGTTTTGGACGATTACATCGAGTCTAACGGATTGGACTGGACCCGTTGTGTGGGGGTGTGTTCGGATGGAGCCGCGGCAATGACCGGGAAGATCAGTGGAGTGACCGCTCTCATTAAGCAGAAGGCCCCGCATGTAGTGGCCACACACTGCATGCTCCATCGTGAGGCACTGGTCGCAAAAAGGATGGATAACGAGTTGAATCAGGTACTACAGGAGGTTATACAGTTTATTGTTCAGTGCGAAAATATTTGTGTTGAAAACATGTTAGTTAATAATATTCTTATGCTAAACAAATGTAACAATTATTGAATATTGAATAAAAGTAAGAGAAAACATTCTAAAAGTTGATGTTTCTTTACATATTTTGTAGCATTGTCTGTGGGTTTGCAAAGGGGGTCCCCGGCCAGAAGCTCATGCCGTTTGGGGGGCCTTGGCATGGAAAAGTTTGGGAACCCCCAATTTATGATATTCAATTTGTATTTAAAAAGTGAGATGGGAAAATGAGGGAAAGTGTAAACAAGCATCAACTTACAAATTTTCTTGGAAGCTTTTAAAAACTATGTCACTGTCATATAACGGGGGGGGGGGGGGGGGGGGGGGGGGGAATGACACAAAAAACAGCCCAAGCTCATGTTTTGATGGCATAAGTAATATAATTATTTGCAACAATTAGAAAAAACTTCATGGCCTAAACTCTTCTGACTAAACTTAAAATTCTTTTGAAATGTCACATTTCTGTCAATTTATATAAATAATAATTTCAATTAGAACTTAATATGAGGCACTAATTTGGTTTTAATGAATTCAAGGTTCCTGCTAATGATGAACCTAAACTTTTTGATTACTCTAATTTAATCTGTTTTGCTAATTTCAGGAGTGATTTTACTTTGTTTTTCTCAAAAATCCATACAGTTACAAGAAAAATGGTTGGTTATAATAATTGGTCAAAACCATGTGAGTTAAAGAAAAGGATATGTGTGGGAGGACTAAATAGTGATGGAGGGAGGGAGGGAGGGAAGGAAAGGGACAGAGTGAGTGAGGACTTCTTCTCAGTGGTGCACTCCTTTCTTCATTCACATTTCTCTGATCAGGGACGCATATGACTTCAGGGTGGTTTCAAGGTGAGTCAACCTTTGCCTTTACCTCGGCATACTTTTCTAACTAATATAATGTGTAATGTGAACAATATTTTTCTGAGTGGGAGAGTTTTATATATATATATATATATATATATATATATATATATATATATATATATATATATATATATATATATATATATCCATCCCAAAAGATTAATAATACTGTTTGTGGATTGGTTTAGCATTTGGAATTTACTAGTGCTACTTATAGCTCCTGGCTTTCCCTTTCTGGATTTGGTAAACCATGTTTTTGCATTATTTAGTCGGGGTCAAAAAATGATGTTTGTGTTACTAATTATATTGTCTGCACCTGAGAGTCATGAAAAGTATAGATAGGTCATGTGGTTTTACTTCCCTGCATGTTTGTGCTGACAGATTTTTTTTTAACCCCTGTGGTTGCCATTTTGTTTGGTGAACTAGGGACTCATATATACTGGGAGAGATTAATGAAATTAAATTTAAATGTTGTAAAAATGCACTTGTTAGTGAACCTATTGTTGACTAAGCTATTATACTGTATTACAGATTCACAAAAAGGTAGCTTGTAAAGGCAGGCAAGCTAAATATTGAAGGCCCATTTTCGGATTTGTAGCTAATGTGATTTAGTGAGCTTAAAGATCACCTGAAACGCAGCGAATCTGTAGGATAGATAAAAAGCAGAAAAAAATAATATTAATAAAGTGGTTTGTACACAGTTTTGTATGTTCATCATACTTTCATGTGGGTTTCCTCATGGTTCACTGGTTTCCTTCCAGTGTAAAAACCAAACAACCCCCTTTACTTAGTTGAGTTGACATATAATGGATTACTAAGTTGTGGAATAGGGCTAGTTACTGTCTTTTTATTATTTACTGTTTGATCTCAAATATATTACAAAGGCAAGAAATTGCACTAATTAACTTTTGACGAGGCATACCTGTTAATTGAAAAGCATTCCAGGTGACTACCTCATGAAGCTGGTTAAGATAATGCCAATTGTGTGCAAGGAGTCATCAAGGTAAATGGTGGCTACTTTGAAGAATCTAAACTATGAAACATATTTTGTTTAACACTTTCTTGTTTACCACATAATTCCATCTATGCTCCACATGCTATTTCATAGTTTTAATATCTTCAGTATTGTTCTACAATGGAGAAAATAGTCAAAATACAGAAAAACCTATGAATGCATGGGGTGTACAAACTTTTGACTGGTACTGTGAGTGGACTGGCTATGCAAAATTGTCCCTAGTTGTAAATGAGTGTGTTAATGATGCTCTGCGATCGACTGGTGTTCCATCCACGCTGAATTCTCCTGCGTTTCTCTCTGTGTTCCCTGGATTTTCTCCATATCCACCACGACCCTGACCAGGATAAAGTGCTTACTATGGATAAATGAATGATTGAGGTAGTAATAAGCACTTGTTAAACTGTGTTGCATTTCGGGCTTCATAGAGTTCTGACAGTTAATATGTTGAACAAATTAATAATGATGAACTTAATAGGAAAAACACCATAAATTGAGAAATAATTTTTTTTTCAGGAGTGCTGTGTTGACACTAATATGGCACTGGCTGTCTGTCTCTATTGGAGCTCCCTATTCCTTGTAGCTGCTCTTGCAGTTCCACGCTCTCCTGCTAACTCGGGCCGCACTCCACCTGCCAAAGTGCGTTTGGCAGGAATTGGGCGAAGAGACAATGAAGGCCGCATTGAAGTACTGCACAACAGTACATGGGGAACTGTGTGTGATGACGAGGTTGACATTAAACTGGCAAATGTGATTTGTAAAGAACTGGGCTTCCGGGGCGCCATCACATGGGCACACAGTGCCAAATATGGAGAGGGAGATGGTGAGTAATGAGCACCAAAGATAGCATCTGCTTAGGTTAATTTTTAAATATGACTTAACCTACCTGAGCTTGTAATTATCTTTGTAGAGGTGTAAGAAAACATCAAATAGTAGTAAATCAAAGCATCTTGATGGGCGTTGAAACGTATTTAAGATTATACCACAAGTCCAGATGCCTCGCCTTACCACTAACAGTCTTTCAGAATGATGGTCATAAATATAGTGTTAGAAGACATTTAAAGACAACTTTCTTCACAGCAGTGTGAAAGCCTAACTCTGCTGTTCTTTACATTGACCTGCCCTGCCCTATAATTTAACTTTAAGGCAACCATAAAGATCGTCAGTAAACCAAAGCAAGTGTAACACCACTTGGCCAGGCAGCACCATCATTAAAACTAAACAAAGGCTTCAGCCTGCCCATCTAACAAATACTTTACATTCTCTCAGACAGCTTCATGAGAACTCTCCTTCATTGTCTTTAATGGTGATTTGCATGGAGATATGTTTCAGGTTTTTGTATTGGCACTGCACGATATCATATTTTCAGACATTTTTTGTCCAGTCACACCACTGGTGCTATTTTTTATTAACATTCCTAACATGCTTTTTTGGTCACAGGTCCTATTTGGATGGATAATGTGCGCTGTGATGGTTCAGAGAAATCACTGAAAGAGTGCAAGTCAAATGGATGGGGTGTCCATGACTGCAAACACTCAGAGGACCTTGGAGTAGTGTGTAATCCTGAGAGAAGGCTGGACCAAGTGGTTTCTGGTGGGCCTAGAAGAAGTCCTTCCACTAGAAGAACTGTTACCCCCTCAAACCAGTGGCATGACATCTATTCCAATTCAAGAGCCCTCTCACAGGGTCAATTATCTAGACACCAGTTACATGTGCCGGTAAGCAGTCAGAGATATTTCAGAAAAGAATTTGATAGCAGACTTGTAAAGACTGTGAAAACTTGTAAAGACTGTGAAAACTGACACATCCCTGCGCATCACATGACCTTTAATGCAAGTGCTATCTAAGGAGAAGTCACAGCTGGAATGACATTCATTCTGATCATCTTTCAGACATATTTGTGTAGAATATTTGTGTTCAGACAGTTTTCACAGTCTTTACAAGTCTGCTATCAAATTCTTTTCTGAAATATTGATGGTTTATTTTCTCCAAATGGCAGCAGAGTTCTGCATTAAGTTTCTGTGTTATGGCAGTCATTTATTCACTTGTAGAACTAATGCCGCTTTTCCACTACCAACGCGGCTGAGTCGGGCTGAGCCGTGCCGTGCTGAGTTGGGCTGAGTCGAGCTGAGTGGGGCTGTTGGGGTTGCATTTCAACTACAACCGCGCTGAACCGTGCTGGCTGGAAGTGGGTGGACACATTGGGTGGAGTTAGCGAAAGTGGGTGGACGTCACGTGATGTCGTTAGGCGGCGCAAACAGTGACATCAGTGATCTTTTAAGCGGTAGTCTCACAACCCGGAGAGTAAACAATAAACATGGAGGACATGGAGTCGTTAGTGTTGCTGGTCTTGGTGCTGTGGCTTGTTGTCGCCGACAACGCCAACAGATACTGGCAAGAGCGTATAGATGAGGCGAGGCGCATAAGGCTTCATAATTCTCGTAATTCGTAATTCTCCTTCTTCCGGGTTTACGGTGTTTACAGATCCCGGCGTGCTCGCGGGGCGTGTGTGGGCATGTGAGGACACTTCTCCTCACCAATCAGTGCACAGGGGAGTGTCTCCTCACGCCCCTAGCCTCACTCAGCTCGGTTTGGCTCGCTTCAGCCTCACTCCAAAACCGTGCGAGTTTTGGGGGCTGAGCAGGGCTGAAGCGAGCTGAGTCGTGCTGTTCTTAGATAGTCGAAACGCGAGCCGTGTCAGGCTGAAGTGAGCTGAAGCGAGCTGAAGTGAGCTGAAAAAGGGTAGTGGAAAAGGGCCATAAATCATGATACCACTTTATTTTTGCTAATTCTATTTTAAATCCGGGCGGCATGGTGGTGTAGTGGTTAGCACTGTCGCCTCACAGCAAGAAGGTCCGGGTTCGAGACCCGTGGCCGGCGAGGGCCTTTCTGTGTGGAGTTTGCATGTTCTCCCCGTGTCCGCGTGGGTTTCCTCCGGGTGCTCCGGTTTCCCCCACAGTCCAAAGACATGCAGGTTAGGTTAACTGGTGACTCTAAATTGACTGTAGGTGTGAATGTGAGTGTGAATGGTTGTCTGTGTCTATGTGTCAGCCCTGTGATGACCTGGCGACTTGTCCAGGGTGTACCCCGCCTTTCGCCCGTAGTCAGCTGGGATAGGCTCCAGCTTGCCTGCGACCCTGTAGAACAGGATAAAGCGGCTAGAGATAATGAGATGAGATGAGATGAGATGAGATGAGATGAGATGAGATGAGATGAGATTTTAAATCCCCAAGATATCACTATAATTAGAGTATCTGAACACCCTTCTAACATGGTCCAGTTTCTCTTCTGTATTGTTCTTTAGTCTAGCAGTAAAGTGAAGATTCAGGAAGTTCGTTTGAGGCCAATTTTGATGGCTACGAAGAAACATGCCCTAGTGACACAGGGTGTGGTGGAAGTGAAGCATGCTGGGAGATGGAGGCAGGTGTGTGACAAAGGCTGGAGTCTGAACAGCAGCATGGTGGTGTGTGGTATGCTGGGATTCCCTGATGCAGTGCAGCCCAACCTGAAGGCTTACAAGTAGGTCTTTCTTTTACATCTCTGAATTTTTGTGCGGTAGACATGATCTAAACCTGACACTAAAGACACTATTACCAGTTGTTAATATGAGAAACCTTGTTTTAAGTTGTTACTCATTTTTAAGAATTAATTTTATTTCTCTAATAATTAATAATGATATTTTTTATTTCATATACACAGCTAGTCAGGTAGTTTTATTGGATAGTATTCCAAACAGTCCTATGATAATGTACTAATGATGGTTCTATACTCATATTAGAAAGGGGGAGAGAAGATGTATTGCATAACATGCCCTTAAGTTACCTCCTCTACTTACCAGAGCAGATCTTTTATTTGTATTATCTCCTCCCTCTGGATACCTCTTACAAACTCGAACACTTAGGCAGTGATTTAAAGATGGCTCAGAATTTACCAGTGTTATCTGTGCACCCAATTTTGGAGATGAAGTGCCTTTGGGTTTCTGTTAAAAGGCCTAATATCCCTCTTGATTGCTCTTGTAGGACAACATCAATTTGAAACCACAAAATGTCTTTTAGTGGATAGAGCATCTGTTTGTTATACTAATGGGTTTATTGGCAGTGACCCTCCTGACTTTCCTTTTAAACTATCCAGTCATCCCATATTTTCACCTGTGTTTATTGTGTTAATCATCTGCTGGTTCAGTTATCACAGAACTCCACCATTACAGCATATTTACATAGTCATTTTTAATTAAATGATGGTAATACTTAAATGTTCAGCACAGTGTTAATTAATTAACAAGTATTATACACTGTTAGAAATAGGGGTACAGTAGGAGTCCATTTCTGTCCCCCAAGGTACAATCTACACTAATGGCTCATTAGTAGGCCTCAAGATAACTATGTGTACCTTTTTGGGGCCAAAAAAGTACATATATATTCCCAAGCAGTATATAAAGGGTACAAATAAGTACCTTAGAGGTACTGCCCCAGTGACAAGCCATTGTGCCTCTAAAGGTACAATAATGTTCTTTATTTTTTTCATGGTCCGGTTTCCATCAAATCCTGTGCTCTGATTGGCTGGCGAGCGGGTCCATATCCTATGATATGGACCCCAGTTACGGACCCCGGTTATGGACCTCTGGCGACTCGCTCGTTCACAACAACAACAAACATAGTAGCATTTTTTGTCAACATTTTATCTTTTTTTTTTTACAAGATTTATTTATAAGATTATCAAAAATCTTATAAATTTTTGCCAGCATTTCTCAGGAGAATAGCATTAATTTTACATCATGGATAGCGATAATGACAGTCTACACAGCAAAAGCGAGTTTTACTACCCTGAGGAAGAAGAAATAAAAGAAAACATTTCAGGAGAAAGCTAAAAACCTCTAACTTGCTAACGCAGAGCAAAAACATGGCTGAATCCTGAATGACTCAATTTTGTATAAATAGGGGACTACATAGGCAGCAAAATGTAGTTTTTTTCCTGCCATGGAAGTGCACTTGTATACCGAGGAGGAAGCAATTTGCATTACAGCCGTGAATGAGGATTCAAAATGGCGGCTCGCCTCGGCTCGGTTTTCCCTTTCGGGCGCTCTTGTTTTCTGTTAGAATTTGGTAAAGAAAAAAATAAATATATTATTTACCAGCTTAAGGTTGGTCCATATGGTGAAATACCGTGACCTCGGCCTTGAATACTGACCTCGGCCCAGAGGGCCTCGCTCAGTACTTTCAAGACCTCGGTCACGGTATTTCACCATATGGAACTCCCAGCTGGTAAATAACATATTTATTTTCTGAGAGTGTACTGACTTTATGAACATGGCTCATATTTCAAGCTCAATTCTCATTTCAATATATACATCAATGTTGAATTAAAAAAAAATCCCCAATACCCTACACACAGGATGTATAGGATACATCCTTGTACCTGTAGTATACATCTTTTCCCTCGAGGTGCATTTAAAATGTCTTCAAAGCTTTAGTCTGAAAACTAACGATGGTCCATTTATATGGCTTAAATCATTTTAAAGGTATACTGTATCCACGTTTCCAGGTGAAAGGTTCATATTAAATGGTACAAAAGATGTACCATTGAAGATGACACCCCAGCAAAAAAGAAAGGTACAGTTTAGTATCTTTTTTCCCTGAGAGTGCAGTCTTACTTCCACCAAACATTCGTTTTAAAAGGATGACTAGACCTGTGACAATTTCACTGCAATATGATGTGGAATTCAATATGTTAAGATTCCACAGCCCAGACAAATACCTAAATAATGATTTATGATTCATAGCAGTAGCTGAGCAGGATCTACCATTTCAGCATGTTCAGCTTGGAGTTATTAGTCAAGCAGACAGAGCTATATTCTGGTAAATTGGAAATGGCTGAAGTTGTCATTCCTAATGTATGCCACTGCAAACAAAGTGATGGTACTTACAGTATATTATCAAGCAGACTCAGCTACAGAATGGGATGGTTGATGACATTTGTGCTGTGGAAATAAAAGTATTAGTTGAGGTATTAGCTGTGCACGTGAATCTGCATGATGAGTGTTTCTTTCTTCACAAGCTTTTTTTTTTGTTTCAGCCCTTGAAGTTATCAATAGCGTGGCGTGATATACAGTATCAGGAATGTGATATGTATCTGTGCTTACATTTTGTCGTAGGCCATTTAAAATCCTGTCATGTAACACAATTCAACAGCATCACATATTAGATTTTATATAGATATACAGCACATACCGGTATAGAGGTTAGAGTTTGTCCTATCCTCAAGGGCACTTTTGGTTTTTTTCAAGACTTTGACAAAGGAAGGCAATTGAAACATTATCTCTGTACTGTACCTGTTAAACATTGCACAACACCACTAAAATCAGATTTGGGTAAATTTGGTATCTGAATTCTAGTAAAAACCAATATAGTCAGTGAGCAATGGTTTTAGAGTCATTTAAGGATGTCTAGTATGTGCATGAGCACACATGTAAAAGCTTAAGTGCCAGTCTATGGCACTGTGTGGTGGCCTCAGAATCCTCTCACAGCGCCACATGGACAGGAAATGTATTTTTAGGCCTTTAGAATGATGCCTTTTCTAGAAGATAAATACAGGATAGTAGTGCAGCTTAGGAGGTCCAGTCCTTCTCACTTTCTCAGAAAGATCTGCTCTTTTAATAGTATTAATTCACAGAATTCTCTATCATACAGTCATTTCCCAAAAAAATTAGCAGCACTGATTAGAATTAGAGCAGTTTAAAAAAAAAACAGGCTTCAGTTTCTTGGGCAAAATAAAAATAAAGCTACATCACAGCTACATCTTCTGCTTCCATAGTTAGTTAGAAATAATTTGAGACACTGTATACACCTGCTATTCATTTGCACTGTTGACTAACGTCTCTGTTTTTTATTGTAAAATTTGTGGCTTAGTAAAACTTTTGAGCAATTACACCCTGGCATAGAGTATGAATCTGCTGTTATCAAATAAGCTAAGCACAACTGGACTTGTATATATATATATATATATTTTGTACTAAAATGACTACCCGAACACCCTCAAGAAACTGTGGTGCCTTCAAATGTGCTTCAGATATTTGTCATATTGCGTCTTATGTTAGTTGTAGCGACTAGACTGAAGCTATCTTTAGGAGTATGCTAAAGCGTCCTTCCCTTTAAACTGGGAAATATGGACATGCAAATTTTAATTCTATTATAAAATACTTCTTTTTTAACAAAAGATTAACTAATGTAGAATAAGTATTAAAAAAACTGTTGAGGTGGACTCATGGTTTGATATTAAGCTTCTTTTACATCTGTTTTCATGTAATCTAAAGCTTGAGGAAAAAAGTGATAGCTGATTTAAACACTAATATTAGTGCTTTCAGTGTGTTGTAAGATGGTGCTGTTTTATCTAGAATTTGAGCTTATAGTGAGGTCAGTGAAATCTGTGGCTGACTTTCAAGACAATCTCCATTTATCCTGCTCGAACTTGGATTGTAAATTCACCCACCTCCTGACCTCACCATGTTGTACGTGTCTGAACACCATGCAGCTCCAGACATGACCAAGGCAGACAGGGCAAAGGCTTCATTCGCCCACTCAGCGTCTAAGTCCAGGTAGCTCCACCCACCCTCTGTTGGGTGCTTTGCTGAAGATATTGTAATTACATGTTAAAGAGCTGAGGATTTCTGAGATTCTCATGTACAGGGAAAATGGGGATTCAATTATAGCTGTGCTGTATGGACTGCTGCGTCAGCGCCAGACTCTGGGTTTCATCACAAAGAGATTCAAAGACTTCGACCACTGTCTGCTTTAATTATCCTATTGCTTAAGTTCTTTTATAGTCAGGTATCAATTTAACTTTTTTTTTGTTGTTGTTGACCAGTACTGTCTGCCATGCTTGTAAATTTTAATGGACATATCTTGTCATATCTTTAACTTTTGTTTTCAGCCCTGGGATAGTGATCATTGTACAAATTAGGTGGATGTAGAAGAATGCATTATCTGTTTTTATATTTGTATATTTAGTTGACCTGAAAGGGACTCCCTTGGCAAATGTTTTAAGTTGAAGAACTGTCACTTCCTAAAATCAAATTATTCTAGGGGTTTAAGCTGAGAGTTCTCGGCCTAAGTGCATCTCCATTGTGTGCTGCTTTAAATCATCATCATCATCATCATTGTTTAAGCCTGAAGGTTTAAACTAGCTGACCACTGCATAAGACATGAAAAACTCCCAGCAAACTCATCAGTACTCTGGGAGCTGAAGCACGGTCAGGCCTCATGAGGAGGACAGTTCCTGATGTACATTGATCAGCTTAAGCGGGACACTGGTCTAGAGGTCTGCGCGGGTCGGATTTTTCAGTCCCGCTCCCGCCCGCGCCCGCAAAGAATTATGATTTTTCAGTCCCGCTCCCGCCCGCGCCTGCCATATTTTGTCCCGCTCCCGCCCGCAAATCCTGCATGATGCAGACGTTCGCGTTATTTCTCAGGAAAGTTCTTGTCTTGACACAGTGTGATGGTGCCCCGCCCCCTACTTTGAGTGGATTTGAGCATAAATATCTACAGCTCACATTCACGTTTGTTATTATTTACCTTGTTTCTGAATTCGGAATGTTGAAATGGCAACATGTAGACCTAATAATAATAATTATTTAAGTAGGCTAATCATTTAAGTATGCGCTCTCCCGTGGTGCGTCTCCTATGAATAATTAGTGTGAAAGGAGAGATGGATCGCACTCTTGAACTTATTCTTTTAGTTACATTTCTTTTCAGTTGTTTTTAGCAGCAGAAGGAGACAAATGTTTCGGCTGTTGCCTTCGTCAGTGTCTCTAATAATAATAATAATAATAATAATAATAATAAAAGACAGGCGAGCACGTAATTCCAAGTGGAAATTTGGTATATTTATTGTTCAGCCATACAAAACATTAGGCTAACCCAGTTTACATTTGTAAAGCATTTCTAACTAAAATGTCCGATTTCAGGACTCTTGACTTTTTAACGGTAAATGTACCTCTTTTTAAAGCAGCACTTACTTTTGAAGCACTGTGAGCTTCAGTAAAGGAGCTCTGCTCTTCTGCCATGATCGGAGATCTCAAACACGGAAGAGGAAAGGAATCAGAAACGTACGAGAGTTATTTATCCTCTCCTGGATCAGAATCAGAATTCTGATGACCAGCTCATCTAAGGTGTCATTGAGGCATCATGTTAGTGTGGGTCACTGGAGGCTGGGTGTGAACGGCGACTCATTAGAGTGATCAAAGGATTGCCCGTTAGGGTGATCAATGGCAAATTTAAGATGCCATTCCTCACTCAATCTGGCAATCTGACTCTCTCTGCAAATTTAGGCATCTTAAAATGTTTTTATTAATGCCAAATAAAATATCCAGCACAAATTATATATGATAGACATAAATTAATAATTTATAAATTTTATTTTAAACACGTTTTTAGTTAGCGGGACTGCAGCTTATCACCGCTCCCGCCCGCACCCGCATATGTGCACTCCCGCTCCCGCCCGCGCCCGCATATGTGCACTCCTGCTCCCGCCCGCGCCCGCAATGAGCTTTCAAAATTTGTCCCGTGCCGCACTGCTTTGCGGCGGGTCCCGCGAGTCCAGCGGGACTCCCGCGGGAGTGCAGGGCTCTACACTGGTCTTGAATCCACAGCAGAATTACACTCCATTATGTGGGATAACATTGCATGGCATGCTTTCGTAGTTGCCTGAGGGGACTCGCCATGATGCTGCTTTTCTCTTAAAGTAACTGTCAACTGTGGATTCTGAAGACTGCACTCAGCAAATTGTATAACAACTAGAGAGGCGAGTCATCAATTACTTAACTATAGGAGGCTTACTGAAACTAACTTTCATGATGTAATGATCCTGTAGTCGAACAGCCAATCAACAAATCTCCTACTGTTACGACTACTGCTATGGGTATTTCTATTAATGAACGAACAGCTTGGCTAATATGACAATCCTGCAGATTAAACGAGAACATGCTACAATAAAAAAAAAGTCATTTTTACTGCACTTTTTTTCAGATATGATATGTTTTACATAGTATTCCCTGCAGAACTGTCAGACTTTTGACAGAATTGTAAATTGCAAACATGTAAAAATTAAGTGATCCATTTATTTTATGTTGCTGTTGTTTTTTATTTTCTCTGAATGTACTATCAGCAATATAAGCAATAACAGAGGACACGAGTGAGATTCAGTAAGGAAGAGTGTGTGTGTGTGTGTGTTGAATGAATCCTAAAAACAGTAGCATGATTGTTGCGTCAAAACAGACTAGCCCTCCCTATCATTAAGCTTTGCTGGTTCAGTAGTAAAGTAAGGGTGTAACTCTGAGACTAATTACATGAGCAGGTGGGTATTTTCAAGCCCAAGTCTGTCAGAACAAATTTAAAACAATCATGTGAGAAGAGATGGCTGGTGGACTGTAGACTGAATACTTCACTCATGTTCCACACTTCATTTTGCCCTCAAGCCATAATGTTTATGGAGGTTGTTGATAGCGATTCTGTGAACAAATGATTCAGGGAGAATCCTCGTGTGTGGAACTGATTCATTTGGCTGAGGTGTTAAGGGATCACAGACATTTCCTCAAACTTTGCCACCTGAAACATCAGCAGATGTGAACTACATTTTTCTAGTCAGTGGTAGTTGGGAAAATATGTTATAGCACTGAATAATATATAAACTCAAAGGCTTCCTGAAAGCTAAACTTGCAATAATGTCCTCTTTGTCATCAATCACAAATCCAGCAGTAGTGGCTTTTCTGTGGTTCTCTACACTGTAAAAAAAAAATCCATTGTTTTTACGGAAAAATACTGGCAGCTGTGGTTGCCAGAATAATCCTGTTAAAAATACAGTGAAATGTAAACAACATTACAGAATAACTTGTACATTTCACTGGGATTCCATGTACAGTTAATGATAACTAAATGTAAATTTTACAGGTATTCAATGTACAATAATCAATACATAACTGTTAATTTTACGGATATTCATTGTACAATAAACAATGATTGCATGAACATTTCACCGGGATTCAATGTAAAATGATGGTTACAAGCAATGATCTACTAGACAGATATTTTATTTGATTTAGAGTTTTACGAAATGTGCCGGAGAGCCTCTACTGACATTTTTAAAAAAAATTTTAACAGGGCAATAATGTAATTTTAACTATCACATTCTGTTTTAGTATTACAGTTTGTCTGTGTTTAAACTACAACAATTTGTAAATTCTACAAAAAAATTTGATCAATTCAACATATTCTTACTGTTAAATTAACAGTGGTATTTGGTCAGGAGTTTTACAGTATACTGATGTAAATTACACACTGCTTCATTGTTTTTGTATTTACAGTTTTTTTATGTCATGATTTTACATAAATTCACTGGAGCATTCTTATTTTATCATGAGCCACAGAAGGTGCTACTTTAGCCTGCATCTGATTCACAGTTTTTTGTGGCTTATACAAAACCTCAACAGATCATCCATTAAAAACAGTACAGTTGCCTCTGCATTTTAGAGTTTACTAATCAGCGACAGGAAATGTTAACCTGACCAGAGGATACTGAAGATTTATTATGTACACCATGTGTCTTTGATATGTATTGCACATGCAGTGGATGCTCCAGGAATGAGTTCTCTTCCACAGACTTGTTTGTGATTTTTACTTTGAATCCGGTCAGCTGAAACTCCTTGAAGGTCAGTTTGCTTTGTGGGCAGTCTTGCCTTTCCCATTCCAGGATACTCATGCTCCTGAAAAGGTCTGTTTTTTAAATCAACAATTTTGAAAGCTTTCTCAGATCAAAAAATGTTGTAGACCAAAACTACATGTGTCTTTTTGGCTGTATGCTGGTATTTCCACGCTGGTATTTCCTAGCAGTGACACCCATATTTGCAACTGGATTTGCTGTTTGTTCTTTCAAGCGAATATAAACATTCCTGGATTGCTTGATTTTATCCTCTCTAAGGGTTACCATTTCAACCACCATTTCTCGTAATAGCAGTTATGTGGCTTACAGTTGGACATTTGACAAGTACAGAGCAGATCAGAGAACCTGAGTAAACTGAGAGTTCAACATTTTTCTAAGTATTACATGTCTGTGGTGATATGGACAATCGTTCCATATATATTATATACACAAATTTTACAGTTTGCACTTGTGACCTTAGACACTGAACATTCCATCAAAACCCTTCCATACATACACAGAACATTCTGTCTGTATCAAAAAATATCCTGGATAAAAGAGTGTAACTGTCACTGACTTGGTCAAGATACAGGAAAAATCTGTTTTTACTGAAAATGTCTACCGCAAAACCACACATGCTCCCACATGCTTGTTTTGTTTTCTTAGATATTTATATATTGAGTATATTTATCCATATACTTAGTGTCAAACCCATTTTATTTATTTGATTCTAAATGGTTTGGTTCATTGTGAGCAGCACCATAAAAATAGACACCCTGACTTATATGTTGTCTTTTCTGTTCTTACAGAAAAATATGGGATGAAAAGGTTAAGGATCCATCTACCAGGTATGACATTTTTCTGACTTCTTAGGTGTTTCTCTCTTTTCAAGGCAGTGAAATATGTATTAATGAGCTAAACACAAACATGAATACAAGGTTTAACATTATAATTATATATAACACATAATTAGATTATGTCGCACGTCACACAGCACTAACCAACATCTCTGCTATAAAGTTCACGCCTCTACACCTTTTTGGCATCGTAACCTGACTTGACCGCTCTTTCCCTCTTCCCACAGGCTGAGTTTTATGGCCAAAAAGAAGAGTTTTTGGGTGGAGAAAGTGCATTGCCTTGGTACAGAGCCCAGGCTGGCAGAGTGTCATACGCAGCTCTCCATTCCTCACAGTTCTACGCCATGTAAAAATGGACGCTTTGCAGTGGCCCACTGCAAACCTGGACCGCAATTTTCACGCATGTCCTCAGGAAGGCCTCAAGCCCCACATCCTGTCAAGGTATAGCTATTCTAATTTCATTAGAAGACATTGGGGTAGAACAGTATGCAAAACTTTGGGTCTGATAACAAGAATAAAAACTGCGGAAATTTTAGCATTTTCTGATTCACAAAGCATCGTCTTCTTTCACTGAAGCTCAGAGAAGCAAGTAATAGCAGTCATAATAAAAATAATTCATCATGTGGTGTGTATTTTGCCCTCCTGTAGCTGGCAGTACGTTTGAAGTCAGGACCTCGCTTGGGTGAGGGCAGGGTGGAAGTTCTGCGTGAAGGAAAGTGGGGAACTGTGGTTGATCATCTTTGGAATCGTGTTTCTGCCAGTGTGGTGTGCAGAGAACTGGGCTTTGGTACTGCCAAAGAGGCTCCTACTGGAGCCCACATGGGCCAAGGTAAGACATTTAGATATTGTACTGCTATAGGGCGGCACAGTGGTGCAGTAGGTAGGTAGTGTTGTCACCACACAGCTCTAGGGTCCCTGATTCTATCCTGAGTTTGGGTTACTGTCTGTATGGAGTCATGTTCTCCTTGGGCATGAGTGGGTTTCTTATGGGTTCTCCTGTTTCCTCCCACCTCCCAAAAACATGCCAGTAGGTGGATTGGCTAAGTTAAATTGCCCCTATGTGTAAATGAATATGTACATGACACCCTGCAATAGACTGGTGTCCCATCCATTGTGTATTCCCACCTCATGCCCAGTGTCCCAAGGAAATGCTCCTGTTCCAGAGCAACCCTGACTAATGTCAAACGGTTACTGAAAATGAGTGAGTGTATTGCTTTTGTGATATTCTGAAAGGACTTGAGGGGTTTAGCATGATGAGACAGGATATTAAGTCAGTTAAGTCAATCTAGTTCCTGTGGTAACCTTCCATGACAGCTATAATTAAATGAACCAGCAATTATTATTATTTTTATTTTTGAAAGGTAAATGTTGCGTGCTGCATATTTGTCCTTTTTTTTTTCCCCTCAAGCCAAATCAATTATAGTAATACAAAAGTAGGATTGTTCTTTTTATGGAGGAGCATAATTAAGTACTAATACCTCATTTATACTGAATTAACTTAATGCTGGATAATGCTGGAAACATGAGTGCTCTGTTGCACTTCCAGAGACTCCCAAAGTGTCCATCCCTCCGTGCATATATCTCATCTCATTATCTCTAGCCGCTTTATCCTGTTCTACAGGGTCGCAGGCAAGCTGGAGCCTATCCCAGCTGACTACGGGCGAAAGGCGGGGTACACCCTGGACAAGTCGCCAGGTCATCACAGCCGTGCATATATCAATTTGCAAAATAAACACATTCATTTATTATTTAGCTTATACACTGCAATTTTGATTCATCTTCATGCTACAGTACATAAGGTGGAAGTAACTGAACCTAACACTCCTACCCAATATACTGTACTTAATATTCTGCATATTTTCTTCATATTCCATATTTTGTCTTTTCTCAAAACCAAAAATTAATAAATTTTCCCACTATCCGTTCCTACTGGGTGGGTTCCCTTTTAAGACCGATTCCTGTCTAGGTTTCTTCTTTGTGCTCGTTCAAGGATTTTTTTTTTCTTGCCATGCTTGCTCATTAGCGTTTCTAGGCTGCTTTGTGAAAATGTTTATTGCTGAAATCAATTTACAATTCCAGTGGAATTAAACAGAAAAGACTAGACTACATAGACCAACCCATTATAAGAAACTTTAGCTATGCCAACTTCCAACAAAATTAGCAGCTGAAATGAAGTTTAATGCAAGCAGTTAAGCTAAATATACAAACAATTTAAAAATCAACTAAATATGCCATAGCTTCTGAACACACAGTGCAATTTGATTAAATTTAGTGTGTGGTCAGCAGATCTTGCATGATGATTCAAAGCTGTTTTACAAATATTACACGAAAATAGCCATGACTTTTGAATAACACTTTCTAAGGAAACATGGTTCAATCAAGGTAAAATGTTGTATGCTGCACATTTGGGTTAGTCTGCAGTCCAAGGATTACAGAATTATTTAAAATACATGGCCACCATCACTGTAATTAATGCTCCAGAATGTTGACTTTTTCATGGGCAGGTTAAGATGTATTTCTGTAACATATTAATTAGTCCAGTTGGTTGGGTTTGCCTGACTCATCTGGTTAAAACTGAGTCAGGACTCAACTGATTGTGGTCATTATTGGGAAAAGTGGGCGTGAGTGTTTGTATGGATTCATGACTTCGCTTTTCTGAACTGAACCCATAAAAGGTGAGCAGTGAGCAGTTGGCAGAAATGTTCGGTGATGCACACAGTTTCCCACTGGCAAAATAACAGTTAATTCCTTGTACACTGGCTATGGATTTTCCATGAAGCATATCACATTGCGAAGAGCAGCATAATTATAGAAAACTCCCTCCGAAGCTATGTGTCTCAACAGGATGAAAGTAAAACTTGGGATAACACACTTGCATAACCTTGTTGAACCGTGAGCTGGCCTAGTGCTTAGCATGTCTGCCTCTTGACTGGGAGATTACGAGTTCTACTCATGGTTGGGTCATACCAAAGACCATTATCAAAATGGTACTGACTGCCATCTGGCGAGGCATGCTGCTATACAGATGCAAGTGGGGAATCAAACTCTCACGGTTACCAGAGCACCAGCCTCCCACTGTAACCCCAGCCTCAGTGGTGCTTGAAAGTTTGTGAACCCTTTAGAATTTTCTATATTTCTGCAAAAATATGATCTAAAACATCATCAGATTTTCACACAAGTCCTAAAAGTAGATAAAGAGAATCCAGTTAAACAAATGAGACAAAAATATTATACTTGGTCATTTATTTATTGAGGAAAATAATCCAATATTACATATCTGTGAGTGGCAAAAGTATGTGAACCTTTGCTTTCAGTATCTGGTGTGACCCCCTTGTGCAGCAATAACGTTTCCGGTAACTGTTGATCAGTCCTAAACACTGGCTTGGAGGAATTTTAGCCCATTCCTCCATCCAGAACAGCTTCAACTCTGGGATGTTGGTGGGTTTCCTCACATGAACTGCTTGCTTCAGGTCCTTCCACAACATTTCGATTGGATTAAGGTCAGGACTTTGACTTGGCCATTCCAAAACATTAACTTTCATCTTCTTTAACCATTCCTTGGTAGAACAACTTATGTGCTTAGGGTCGTTGTCTTGTTGCATGACCCACCTCCTCGAGATTCAGTTCATGGACAGATGTCCTGACATTTTCCTTTAGAATTTGCTGGTATAATTTAGAATTCATTGTTCCATCAGGGTGGCACAGTGGTATCGTGGTTAGCACTGTCGCCTCACAGCAAGAAGGTCCTGGGTTCGAGCCCAGTGGCTGGCGAGGGCCTTTGTGTGGAGTTTGCATGTTCTCCCCGTGTCTGCGTGGGTTTCCTCCGGGTGCTCTGGTTTCCCCCACCATCCAAAGACATGCAGGTTAGGCTAATTGGTGGCTCTAAATTGACCATGGGTGTGAATGTGAGTATGAATGGTTGTTTGTCTCTGTGTCAGCCCTGCAATAACCTGGCGACTTGTCCAGGGTGTACCCCGTCTCTCGCCCATAGTCAGCTGGGATAGGCTCCAGCTTGCCCGCAACTCTGTAGAACAGGATGAGCGGCTACAGATAATGGATGGACTGTTCCATCAATGATGGCAAGCTGTCTTGGCCCTGATGCAGCAAAACAGGCCCAAACCATGATACTACCACCACCATGTTTCACAGATGGGATAAGGTTCTTATGCTGGAATGCAGTGTTTTCCTTTCTCCAAACATAACGCTTCTCATTTAAACCAAAAAGTTCTATTTTGGTCTCATCCATCCACAAAACATTTTTCCAATAGCCTTCTGGCTTGTCCACATGATCTTTAGCAAACTGCAGACAAGCAGCAATGTTCTTTTTGGAGAGCAGTGGCTTTCTCCTTGCAACCTTGCCATGCACACCATTGTTGTTCAGTGTTCTCCTGATGGTGGACTCATGAACATTAACATTAGCTAATGTGAGAGAGGCCTTCAGTTGCTTAGAAGTTACCCCGGGGTCCTTTGTGACCTGGCCGACTATTACACGCCTTGCTCTTGGAGTGATCTTTGTTGGCCGACCACTCCTGGGGAGGGTAACAATGGTCTTGAATTTCCTCCATTTGTACACAATCTGCCTGACTGTGGATTGGTGGAGTCCAAAGTCTTTAGAGATGGTTTTGTAACCTTTTCCAGACTGATGAGCATCAAGAATGCTTTTTCTGAGGTCGTCAGAAATCTCCTTTGTTCGTGCCATGATACACTTCCACAAACATGTGTTGTGAAGATCAGACTTTGATAGATCCCTGTTCTTTAAATAAAACAGGGTGCCCACTCACACCCAATTGTCACCTCACTGATTGAAAACACCTGACTCCAATTTCACCTTCAAATTAACTGCTAATCCTAGAAGTTCACATACTTTTGCCACTCACAGATATGTACAACCCCGATTCCAAAAAAGTTGGGACAAAGTACAAATTGTAAATAAAAATGGAATGCAATAATTTGCAAATCTCAAAAACTGATATTGTATTCACAATAGAACATAGACAACATATCAAATGTCGAAAGTGAGACATTTTGAAATTTCATGCCAAATATTGGCTCATTTGAAATTTCATGACAGCAACACATCTCAAAAAAGTTGGGACAGGGGCAATAAGAGGCTGGAAAAGTTAAAGGTACAAAAAAGGAACAGCTGGAGGACCAAATTGCAACTCATTCGGTCAGTTGGCAATAGGTCATTAACATGACTGGGTATAAAAAGAGCATCTTGGAGTGGCAGCGGCTCTCAGAAGTAAAGATGGGAAGAGGATCACCAATCCCCCTAATTCTGTGCCGACAAATAGTGGAGCAATATCAGAAAGGAGTTCGACAGTGTAAAATTGCAAAGAGTTTGAACATATCATCATCTACAGTGCATAATATCATCAAAAGATTCAGAGAATCTGGAAAATAACCTCTGTGCGTAAGGGTCAAGGCTGGAAAACCATACTGGGTGCCCGTGATCTTCAGGCCCTTAGATGGCACTGCATCACATACAGGCATGCTTCTGTATTGGAAATCACAAAATGGGCTCAGGAATATTTCCAGAGAACATTATCTGTGAACACAATCCACCGTGCCATCCGTCGTTGCCAGCTAAAACTCTATAGTTCAAAGAAGAAGCCGTATCTAAACATGATCCAGAAGCGCAGACGTCTTCTCTGGGCCAAGGCTCATTTAAAATGGACTGTGGCAAAGTAGAAAACTGTTCTGTGGTCAGACGAATCAAAATTTGATGTTCTTTATGGAAATCAGGGACGCCGTGTCATTCGGACTAAAGAGGAGAAGGACGACCCAAGTTGTTATCAGCGCTCAGTTCAGAAGCCTGCATCTCTGATGGTATGGGGTTGCATTAGTGCATGTGGCATGGGCAGCTTACACATCTGGAAAGACACCATCAATGCTGAAAGGTATATCCAGGTTCTAGAGCAACATATGCTTCCATCCAGACGATGTCTCTTTCTGGGAAGACCTTGCATTTTCCAACATGGCAATGCCAAACCACATACTGCATCAATTACAGCATCATGGCTGCGTAGAAGAAGGGTCCGGGTACTGAACTGGCCAGCCTGCAGTCCAGATCTTTCACCCATAGAAAACATTTGGCGCATCATAAAACGGAAGATACGACAAAAAAGACCTAAGACAGTTGAGCAACTAGAATCCTACATTAGACAAGAATGGGTTAACATTCCTATCCCTAAACTTGAGCAACTTGTCTCCTCAGTCCCCAGACGTTTACAGACTGTTGTAAAGAGAAAAGGGGATGTCTCACAGTGGTAAACATGGCCTTGTCCCAACTTTTTTGAGATGTGTGGTTGTCATGAAATTTAAAATCACCTAATTTTTCTCTTTAAATGATACATTTTCTCAGTTTAAACATTTGATATGTCATCTATGTTCTATTCTGAATAAAATATGGAATTTTGAAACTTACACATCATTGCATTCTGTTTTTATTTACAATTTGTACTTTGTCCCAACTTTTTTGGAATTGGGGTTGTAATATTGGATCATTTTCCTCAATAAATAAATGACCAAGTATAATATTTTTGTCTCATTTGTTTAACTGGGTTCTCTTTATCTACTTTTAGGACTTGTGTGAAAATCTGATGATGCTTTAGGTCATATTTATGCAGAAATATAGAAAATTCTAAAGGGTTCACAAACTTTCAAGCAACACTGTATGTAATAGGCGAGAAGCTGAAGGCTACTGAAATGGGGATCGGCACCACCCAGTGCGCCTCAAGGACCTGGTTTACTCTGGGACAGGAGACTGCCTGGGAAGATCAGGTCCGGCACAGGAAGGGACTTTGAATAACCTTGTTGTGATGACAGCAGACCATAGAAAGTCCTGACTGTGAAAAATAAATCTTATACAGTATAGTCTTAATATTACATTCACTCAAGGGAAGCATAATCACATCACACATCACATTATCTCTAGCCGCTTTATCCTTCTACAGGGTCGCAGGCAAGCTGGAGCCTATCCCAGCTGACTACGGGCGAAAGGCGGGGTACACCCTGGACAAGTCGCCAGGTCATCACAGGGCTGACACATAGACACACAGACAACCATTCACACTCACATTCACACCTACGGTCAATTTAGAGTCACCAGTTAACCTAACCTGCATGTCTTTGGACTGTGGGGGAAACCGGAGCACCCGGAGGAAACCCACGCGGACACGGGGAGAACATGCAAACTCCACACAGAAAGGCCCTCGCTGGCCCTGGGGCTCGAACCCAGGACCTTCTTGCTGTGAGGCGACAGCGCTAACCACTACACCACCGTGCCGCCAGAAGCATAATCAATACAGAATTTAGATACTCAGCTGTCAGTTTATGAGGTACACCTGCCATGTTTTGATACTCACTGGCCATTTTATGTGTGTATCAGCAATGCTGCTGTGTCTGATACACTTATACTTGTACCACCACACACACACACTACCATGAAGTACTTGTTAAGGCCAATGAAATCTGTCATACGGACAATTTAGTAATTTTTGATGTAGTGTTTGAATCTGTTCATCAACGCTTGCTGCGATATTGCTTTTTTCCTTAATTATTTAAAGGTAAAACTCAAATAAAGTGAAGAGAGGAAACGTTCTATATAAGTTGACTTTTCTTGATCACATCATCAATAGTCAAAATTACAGGGACAATGGATGAGTATCTGTTTCCACTTCTAACCAATGGAGTATTTTCGTCCTTATATGTAATTTTCTCTATGAGGTATACATCCACTTGAAACCTCAAGGCCAAAACGAGTTTCTTGTGATTCCCTCCATGGTCAGATAGTTTCCCAGAATCATGGAAAAACTGGGCAATGTGCAGTCTCCATTTAGTTAGTGTGGCTATCATGTTTATCCCAGTAAGTAAACAACTGGTGGAGATTTCAATGGCTGGGTTGAAAATGGCTTTTTGATGAGTTATAGAATTGAATGAAACATGCCATACTGCAATTTAAAATAACCACTTTTGTCCACAACCACTCTCCAAAGCTCCTAGCAGCATTTTTTTTAAAACTGCCTCTGTGGGACTGAAAGATAAGGAAAGCATATGATTACCCCTCTTTCACATTAGTCTTCTTCATACTCATCACAAGTCCAGTTATACCTCATTTGCACCATGTAGCATGTGTGATTATTTCTACTCTCAGCCTTCTGCCCCAAAAGGTTGTCTAGCCACGTATTTGTTTGTTGAAAGCAAACAAATGTACAAAATTATCTGCAAGTAGTTATCATCCAGTTATCATCCCAGAGCTGGCAGGCAGACTGAGCTGATACAAGCAGTCTATGTGGCACAATTATGAAGGGACAAACATGATTAAACAGAAGCAAGTAGATATTTGTTGTTTGTTTTATTTGTTAACTTTACTGATGCTAATTGAATAGCAAGAGATGTGGAGTAATGAAATTGCTGGCCTTCTCTGTCTTTGCTTGGAACAAGTTGAATCAGAAAATCTCTCATCACTTCTTCTTAAGGTGCAATATATGCAAATAAAGACAATTTACAAAAGTATTGAGGAGCTTTTTCAACTGTCATATACACATATGATCAGGCTATTTTGAGAAAATCGTCAATTTTATTGACAAAAAATATCTGAGGATTTCTCTTCTGATAATTTACAGGAACCGGGCCGATCCATATGAACTCAGTTCAATGTACAGGAAGAGAGCGCTCCATCTTGGATTGCCATTTCCAACCAGTCCAGCCATGGACATTCAAACACACCAAAGATGCATCTGTCAGATGTAACGTTCCCAAGACAGGCTTTGAGACCACAGTGAGTACATTTTATTTTTCCAGAATTCCAACATCGCCTCAGCGACTTTAGGACAGCCCTCAGGTGTTCCAAGTGCCGCGGCCAATCATTACTGTAGATTACAATGTCATCTAGATAGGTGGCCGCATAGGCAGCGTGAGGGCGGAGGGCCCTGTCCATAAGCCACTGGAATGTAGCGGGCACCCCAAACAACCCAAAAGGGAGCGTAGACAAATTGGTGTAATCCAAACGGTGTGGAAAAGGCCGTTTTCTCTCAGGATAGAGGAGTCAAGGGATCTGCCAATACACCTTTGTTAGATCCAGTGTCGAATAAAAGTGAGCAGTGCCTAACCGATCAAGCAACTCATCAATGCAAAGCATTGGGTATGCGTCAAATTTAGACACTGCGTTGACCTTTCTATGGTCCACACAGAACCGGACCGACCTGTCGGTCTTGGGAACCAGGATCACTGGGCTGCTCCAGTCACTGTGGGACTCCTCGACTATGCCCATTTCGAGCATGGCCTTGAAATTGTCCCAAACCACCTTTTTCTTGTGTTCGAGCAAGCGGTAAGGGTAGCTATGCACTACCACCCCGGGGTGGTTTCAGTGTGGTGTTCTATGAGGTGGGTATGACCAGGAAGGGGCGAGAACACGTCGGAAAATTCCTTCTGCAATTTTGCTACCTCCGTGAGTTGGGCCGGTGAGAGGTGGTCTCCACAAGGAACCGGAGTGGTCCAAGATGTTATCTTTTTTACCTCTGGCCCCAGCTCCGCCTTCTCTGGGACTACCGATGCCAATGCCACGGGGACCCCCTCATTCCAGCATTTTAAAAGGTTGAGGTGGTAATTTTGCCATGCCCAACCCCTATCCATTCGCTTCACCTCATAGTCGACGTCCCCGACTCGCCGTGTGACCTCAAAGGACCCTTGCCACTTGGCAACTAATTTAGAACTCAACGTGGGCAATAATAGCACTTTGTCTCCCAGCATGAACTCTCTAAGGCATGTGCCCCTGTCATACAGCCGGCTTTGACGTTCTTGTGCCTGCCATAAATCCTCCTGGGTTAGGTGCATGAGGGTGTGGAGTTTTGCACACAGGTCAAGAACGTACTGGATTTCATTTTTACTCAGTGAAGGTCCCTCCTCCCAATTTTCCAGTAGCACGTCCAAAATGCCACGCGGCTTACGCCCATATAATAATTCAAAGGGAGAAAACCCCGTGGAGGCTTGCGGGACCTCTCGTGCTGCAAACAACAGGGGCTCAAGCCACTTATTCCAATTACGTGCATCTTCACTTGTGAATTTATGGATTATGTTTTTGAGTGTCTGGTTAAATCGCTCTACTAAGCCATCCATTTGTGGGTGATAAACACTGGTGCGGATAGACTTAATCCCCAGTAATCCATACAGCTCGCGCAGTGTGCGTGACATAAACGAAGTGCCTTGGTCTGTCAGGATTTCTTTCGGAATCCCGACCCGGGAGATAAAGTGGAAGAGTACTTCCGCAATACTGCATGCTGAGATATTGCGGAGAGGCACTGCTTCCGGATAGCGCGTTGCATAGTCCACTAGAACTAAAATAAAGCGATATCCCCGTGCTGACCAATCTAATGGCTCGATGAGATCCATCCTAATTCGCTCAAACGGGGTCTTGATTAGAGGAAGAGAGCGCAAAGGTGCTTTTGGAGTGGCCACGGGATTTACTAATTGGCATTCACGGCATGCCACACACCACCGACAGACATCCCCGCGAATCCCTGACCAATAGAATCAGGCCATTATTCGGGCTAGTGTTTTATCTTGCCCCAAGTGTCCAGCCATGGGATTAAAGTGAACCACATGGAACACGAGGTCCCTACGGCTCTTTGGGATTAACAACTGGGTTATTTGTTCCTTGGTTTGAGTGTCCTGTGTCACTCGGTACAATTTATCTTTAAGAATGGCAAAATAGGGGAAGGTCGGTGCTGCGCTTGGCTGAAGAGTTTGACCATCGATTACTCTCACTTGGTCAAACACATGCCGCAGAGTCTCGTCTTGTGACTGCTCTAACGGGAAATCCCCAAGAGAGGGAGGAGGAGCGGGCTGCTCCTCACTCTGTCATGGTGTTGATGTAGACAGCTCTGCGACAGCTTCTCCAGTCAACGCCACACCGGGACCTTCCCGTGACCTACTAGTGCAGGACCCACTGTGTGTTAAATATTCCATTAGGTTTTTAAATCCCAGCCAATCAGTACCCAAAATCAACAAGTGGGTGAGACGGGGACTAACCGCCGCCTTTATTCTATGCATTTGGCCCCGGAATAGAATTTGGACAGACACTTTCATCCCCGTGCACACACAACACTTTCACCGCTTGTGCTCCCCCCAATGCCTCACCTTGCACCAGACCATTGAGGTCTGATTGCAACCAGAATCCACCAAAGCGTGATATGTAGCCCCTTGGATACTCACCGGTACGCGATATGTTCCGGCCAGATATGTATGTTCCGGGGGCGGTTTCTGGCACGTCGGGGATCTGGATTACAGCACCCACCTCCCTTGCGGAGCTCTGACCTTGGAGAGGCTCCGATTCCCTGCCGCGCCAGCACACCGGCCCAGGCTTTCCCTCTGCACTTGTGTTATGGGTGTCACTCACCTGAGAGGGAGACAACACAGACACAGGAGAGGGAGAGGGGAGGACACCACGGGTGCGATGGGCCGGCTGGGGAGGAGCCAGCCGCCGCCTCCGTGGCAGGGGAATGGGGTGGGGAGGGGGGTGAGAGACAGGGGGAGAAACGAGAGAGAGAGAAGAGAAGCGAGGGGAGATGCCTCGTCTGCCTGCCGTCGGAGCTGCCTCCAGATGGTCCTCTGCCAGCTCGATGGCTCACTCCAGCGACGCCAGGTGATGACACTGGATCCATTCTGATGTTCCTTCCAGAAGTCAAAAAACAAACTGCTCCAGTGCCACCAGGTCGATGATCTCGTCAGCATTGCGGTTTTCCGCCCTCAGCCACCGCCGACAGGCATCCTGGAGTTGCTGGCCAAATGTAAACGGCCGGCTGACTTCCTCCAATGCCAGCGTCCAGAAGCACTGGCGATATTGCTCCGGGGAGCGGCCGAGCTGCTGCAGGATGGCTTTCGTTAGGTCAGCGTAGACCAGCCGGCTGTCAGCAGAGAGTTGCTGTGCTGCGAGCTGCACCTCGCCAGTCAGGAGCGGGAGAAGGCGTGCCGCGTGCTGCTCCTGCGGCCACTCCCATGCCTCAGCTGCTTGCTCGAAAAGAGCGAGGAATGCTTCCGGATCGTCCTGCGGTCCCATCTTTGTGAAGATGGCGGCAGCGGTGGTCGACACCCCTGCTGACGCGAGCCGGTGCCGGAACACCTGGCGATCTTCCTGCTGGGCCAGCATCAAGGCTTTGAAGCATTGCTCCTGCTCCTTTCGGAGGGCGATCAGCACTTGATGCTGGTTCTGCTGGGCGGTAGCAAGGGCAAGGATGAGCTCTTCGAACGGTGGGAACTCCATGGGGTGGTTCTCTTCTGTGCTCCCAGGCTTTGGCACCACTGTAGCATTTCCTGATGTGGGTAGAGCACAGAAGCGCGGCAGGTGAGAGTTGATGTTTATCCAAAGGTTTTATTGAGCTTTTCAGCTTCCTTTGATCTATCTATCTATCTATCTATCTATCTATCTATCTATCTATCTATCTATCTATCTATCTATCTATCTATCTATCTATCACTCACTCACTCACTCACTCACTCACTCACATGCATTGTGGTTGGGGAGAGAGCCCCCTTTCTCTGCTCTCTCTCTCCTTTTATGCTCCGTCCCTGTAACAAACAGTGACACACACACACACACACACACACATTAATTGACAGCAGGTGGAATGACTTAGCCACTTACCTTCCCCGACCCCGCCCTCCATTCACAGACTGCTGCTTGGCCATGCCCCTGCTGCCACAATCTATAATAGAAACTATTATTGTGGCCACACAGTGGTGTAGTGGTTAGCACTTTTGCCTCATGGCAAGAAGGTTCTGAGTTCGTCGGCCCAGTGGCCAACAGGGGCCTTCCTGCATGTTCTCCCCATGTTTACGTGGGCTTCCTCCGGGTGCTTTGGTTTCCCCCACAGTCCAAAGACATGCAGGTTAGGCTAATTGGTAGCTCTAAATTGACCGTAAGTGTGAATGTGAGTGTGAATGGTGGCTTGTCTCTATGTGTCAGCCCTGCGATGACCTGGCGACTTTTCCAAGGTGTACCCCGCCTCTCACCTATAGTCAGCTGGGGTAGGCTCCAACTTACCAGCGACCCTGTACAGGATAAGCTGCTACAGATAATGGATGGATGGAGAAACTTTTACTAGAGTGCATTGCTTCTTGGTTGTCAAATTAAGTCTCTACTAGTGCATGTAAATGAAGGGATCTGTATCTTTATCATATGATTTAAAAAATCCAAAGCACCCTAAGCGTAGAATTATGAAAGCCTTTAGTGATTAAAACTGATAATAAAAATTGTTAAGAAACTATGATCAGTGTCAACCTGCTAGTCAGCACCAGTTTTAATGTCTGTGTGCTGCTTTTAAATTAATGTGGGGCATTTTATGTATGCTTTTGCTTTGCTATTTAAGTTTTATAGTGTGTTTAACAGATTAATTGAAATGTGGAATATCACTGATATGACACCTGTGTGTACATAGTTGCATTTACACTTAATAATGGTTTCTATTGATTCATAGTAGATATATCAATATGTATTCATCAAATCTCCCTCTCTCTCTGTGTGTGTGTGTGTGTGTGTGTCAGGTGCGGTTAGCAGGGGGAAGAGATGTGGCAGAAGGCCGTGTGGAAGTGCTCATGGAGGTTGGGGGCAGGAAGAGCTGGGGAGCAGTGTGCAGTGAGAACTGGGGCATTAATGAGGCAATAGTGGTATGCAAACAGCTGGGCTTTGGCTTTGCTGCACATGCCCATCAGGTGAGCCTACATTTAGCACATGGTCCTGATTAAGAATACAAAACTTTCCAGCATTCGCTGAATGCATCACTTGTTCTGCTCTTTCTAAACACTGCCACAGTTACGGCTGTGTGTGGATTGTGTTGTGTATACTTGTGAGGAAGAGTACTTTTAAACGTGTGAGTTTATACAGTAGTTGTTCTGTCATGTTGAAGGGGTGGGACTGGAAGACACAGGTTTCTAGTGAAGAGTCTCTTTTACGATGTAATTGTTTTAGGTTATGCTTGTGGAAATCTTATGGAACAGATGCCTCTCTCATTGTAAAGCATTTTTACCTAAAACTTACGCCATGCAAAACCACTCACATCTGTGTCGTAATTAAGTCTATACTCAATTCAGCCATGCCAGCTTTCATTCATCTTGAAAGTAGACTGTAGCATTTAAGGAAACAGGAAATTTTGTAATACATAAATGCTTTACTGAACCTGAAACTATTTACTCATAAGCATGTCATCAGAGCTGTTAGTCATTCAGGGAATATGTAGCATGCACAATATCCAATATTGACAGAACATTAAACTTGTGCCTAACTGTGAACAGGACACATATTACTGGCCCGGAGACCCTAATGCTCAGGAAGTGCTGCTGAGTGGGACTCACTGTGTGGGCACAGAACTTTCCATTCAGCAATGTCGCCGAAACAGCAATGTATACTGTCCCCGTGGAGGAGGACCCAAAGCAGCCGGAGTCACCTGCTCAGAATGTAAAGTGTCTTTCAATCAATATAAATTAAACTAAAGATTTTGAAAGTTGTGCCAGCAACTTTTATGATCATTTTATACTCCAGAATTATTGTACCTTATGTATTTAAATGAGTGAAATTTTGAGCTTAAACAGACTAGGATTCTGAATAGTTTATGCTAACAGTTTATTTTTCTTCAAATATGCATTCTTTGCTTTTTGAGAAAAAATCTGGATAGAATAACAGCACTGAGTCTTCTGTAATGTCAAACAAATTTGGTGACACTAGTAGAAAGAGCCTCCACACAGAACATTCCATCCTCCTTTTTATTCTTTGATTTGTGCATTTGGGCTGCCCTCTTTAGATCCACACACTTGGCCTTCACAACACACTGATTTTGTGTCCCTGCAGCCATGTTTGTGTTAATTTGGATATGCATCGGTTTGGAATCAATACCTTTTTAAAAGATTCATCTTCAGCCAAGTTTTAACCTTCTGGCAGAGGCAACCATGTTTGTTGTCACATATCTTGTTACTTGGAGAAATTCATGATGAAATCACTATTCCTGGTTCAAAACAGCCATCAGTGATTCACCACCATGATTTGCAGTGCGTAAAAGGTGCTTTTCATTGTATGCAATCCACGTTTTTGCCAACCGTGGCCAAAGAGTTCAAAACTGATCTCATCTGAATACAACACAAAATTCCAGTTGAAGTTCCAATGAAGCTTGGAGAGGTTCAGGTCGTGTACTCTGGAATTTCTAGAGACTGAGCGCACTTAGCTTGCTGAGTGAGCTTAGAAAAAAAAAAGAATGTCTCAAAGATAAAAACTTGTTTGAATTTATTTAAAAATATTCTTTTCTTTAACTTTGCCACCATATGCTAATGTGTAATTATTTTATGCAATAATATTTCAGTGGTATGCAAAAGTTTGGGCACCCCTGGTCAAAATTGCTGCTACTGTGAACAGTTAAGCAAGTTGAAGATTAAATGATCTCCAAAAGGCATAAAGTTAAAGATGACTCATTCCCTTTATATTTTAAGCAAAAACAATTTTTTTATTTTCATCTTTTACATTTTCAAAATTACAAAAAAGGAAAAGGGCCCAAAGCAAAAGTTTGGGCACTCTGCATGGTTAGTACCTAGTAACACCCCCTTTGGCAAGTATCACAGCTTGTAAACACTTTCTATAGCCAGCTAATAATCTTTCAGTTCTTACCTGGGGGATTTTCACACATTCATCCTTGCAAAAAGCTTCCAGTTCTACAAGTTTCTTGGGCTGTCTTGCATGCACTGCTCTTTTGAGATCTATCCACAGATTTTCAATGATGATTAGGTCAGGGGACTGTGAGGTCCAGGGCAAAACCTTCAGCTTGTGCCTCTTGAGGTATTCCATTGTAGATTTTGAGGTGTGTTTTGGATCATCGTCTTATTGTAGGACCCATCCTCTTTTTAACTTCAACTTTTTTACAGATGGTGTGATGTTTGCTTCCAGAATTTGCTGGTATTTATTTGAATCCATGCTTTCCTTGGCCAACGAAATGTGCCCTGTGCCACTGGCTGCAACACAATCCCAAAGCATGATCGAACCACACCCATGCTTCAGAGTTGGAGAGGTGTTCTTTTCCTGGAATTTGGCACCCTTTTTTTCTCCAAACATACCTTTGCACATTGTGGCCAAAAAGTTCTATTTTGATTTCATCAGTCCACAGGACTTGTTTCCAAAATGCATCAGGCTTATTTAGATGTTAATTTGCTAACTTCAGACGCTGAATTTTGTGGCTAGGATGCAGGAAAGGTTTTCTTCTGATGACTCTTCCATGAAGGTCATATTTGTTCAGGTGTCACTGCATAGTAGAACAGTGCACCACCACTCCAGGGTCTGCTAAATCTTTCTGAAGGTCTTTTGCAGTCAAACAGGTTTTTATTTGCCTTTCTAGCAATCCAACGAGCAGTTCTTTCAGAAAGTTTTCTTCATCTTCCAGACATCACCTTGATCTCCACTGTTTCTGTTAACTGCCATTTCTTAATAACATTACAATCTGAGGAAACAGCTACCTGAAAACACTTTGCTACATTCTTGTAGCCTTCTCCTGCTTTGTGAGCATCAATTATTTTATTTTTCAGAATGCGAGGGAGTTGCTTAGAGGAGCCCATGGCTGTTGATTTTAGAGCCAAGTTTGAGGAGTCAGAGAATTTATACAGCTTTGAAATCTGCATCATCTGACCTACCCTAATGAAGAATTTGAATAAGCCACAGCTCAGTAAGCTAATTAAGGTCTGGAACCTTGGTAAAAGTTACCTGAGAACTCAAATGTATTAGGGTGCCCAAACTTTCGCATGATGTTCCTTTTCTTTTTTCAGTCTCCAATTGTACAAAACAAAAATAATACACAAATCTTGTGAAAACGTTGAAAAGAAATGTGCCATCTTTACCCTTATGCCTTTTGGTGATCAGTTCAATTTCTGCTCACTTAACTATTCACAGTAACAGACATTTTCAGGAAGGGTGCCCAAACTTTTGCATGCCACTGTATATGTTATCAAGCACAGGTTATTAGTGTTATAGATTAGCTGTTGCAACTCTACTTGCCCTGAGCTTGTCTGTTTTTGTACCTTCTCTAGTTGCCCCTGACCTGGTGTTGGATACACAGCTGGTGCAGGAGTCGGCATATCTGGAGGATCGACCACTTCACCTGCTCACCTGTGCCCATGAGGAGAACTGCCTGTCTTCTTCAGCCAACCGCATGAACTGGCCTTATGGCCACCGACGTCTGCTGCGTTTCTCCTCCCGCATCATGAACCTGGGGAGAGCCGACTTCAGACCCAAAGCTTCACGAGAATCCTGGATATGGCATCAATGTCACAGGTAAGACTTAGGAACTAGAGCAAAAGTTGAATTAAAAACAGCGCTATATTTTTGTTTTTATTATTTTCAAGATATTGAAAACTTGATACAGTAGCTGTATTTTGATAGGAGTCAAACTGGCTCAGTGAAGTTAGAAGAAGAAGAAGAAGCCTTTATTTGTCACATGCACACTCAAGCACAGTAAAATTCATCCCCTGCGTTTAACCCATCTGAAGCAGTGAACACACGCATGCACACACACAAGTGAGCATTGAGCACACACACATACCCAGAGCAGTGGGCAGCTATGCTACAGCGTCAGGGGAGCAGTTGGGGGTTACGTGCCTTGCTTAAGGACACTTCAGCCCAAGACCGCCCCATGTAAACCTAACCGCATGCCTTTGAACTGTGGGGGAAACCGGAGCACCCGGAGGAGACCCACACAGACACGGAGAGAACATGCAAACTGCACACACTGGCTCGAACCCAGAACCTTCTTGCTGTTAGGCGACAGTGCTAACCACTACACCACCGTGCTACCTGTTACCTTATATTAATGCATACAGAATTCTTACAAGTGCTCATTCTTTACTGGCTGACTCATTTGGTGTATACTAGTCATCAGACAGACTTTTAACTACATGTTTAAAACATGTTAGCTATTTGAAAAATGAACGAAGCCCCTCTGACATTCCCATTTGTTTTCTAACACATAAATATCAAGCCAGATATCTACTCTGATCATTGTAATTGAGCTTCTTTGTAAAATATGGAAAAGTCCAACTAAACTAATAATAATGTAAACTTAAGTGCACATTCAAATGCACAATTGGCTATAGTATGTCAGTAACACTGTCATATCAATAATCAGCCAATAAATGAATTACCTGGTTTGGCTAAATGCACAGCTTCAACAGTTTCCGAAAATAATAGCAACCCAGTCTGTGGGAACAAGGTTAGCCGTTCAGAACCAGGATAGCCCTGTACTATACTTTATTCATTAATCTCTTAAAGAAACACCACCAAGGATTGCATTTCAAAGCAGTCCATTCAGGCAACCTGAATAAACAGAGCTGCAAACACAACCCTGCCAGGACATCAACAGCATTCAGTAAAGGGTGTTACCCTGCAGCCAACACCTTCATACTACAGCAGTGAGGTCATTCAGTAACACTCTATATTGACTTAGTGTTCTGTAGTTATTCACAACCTGAGTTTCCTTAACAGGAAACATTCCAAAAGACATAACCCTATTACTTAATACGGCAAGTAAACTTGTCACTGGTGATCATAAGAGACAGACTGATTTGATGGTGTATTCCCAGGCACTACCACAGCATTGAAGTGTTCACACACTATGATCTTCTCACACTCAATGGAACCAGAGTGGCAGAAGGACACAAAGCCAGCTTCTGTCTGGAGGACACGTATTGTCCTGAAGGTAAAAACTGGTTCAGTGTTCATCATGCAAAACAGATGGAAGAAAATATTTTCAAATGTTTATCTTTACATATAGCTAATATGTTCACCACCATCTTTTCTTTAGGTCTTCACAAACGCTTTTCATGCTACAACTATGGAGACCAAGGAATTTCAATGGGCTGCTGGGATACATATCGTCATGATATTGACTGCCAATGGGTAGATATCACAGATGTCAGGCCAGGAGATTATATCTTCCAGGTAGGTTTTATATACTATTGATAGTGTAGTCCATCCATCCATCCATCCATCCATCCATCCATCCATCCATCCATCCATCCATCCATCCATCCATCCATCGTCTGTAGCCACTTATCCTGTACAGGGTCGCAGTCAAGCTGGAGCCTATCCAAAAAAAAAAAAAAAATTATTTTCTTTCTTTTTCAATTTCCATTTTATTTATTTTTTTCTGTGTGTTTGTGTAGTTTGATGTTTGTTTGAGTGTTTTGTCCGCCGGTTGTGGTGTAGCTCCGGACCCAGTTTTGGGCGTTGGTTCCCTCCAGGCCTTGGTTCGCCGTGGGCGATGCCTGTGCTCCCAGCTATGGACTGGAGTGAGCTCGCTGCTCATTTAACATTTGTGGTTGTCCAGCGCTCTGTGCTTTAATGCTTGGTGTGATGTTCCGAGCGATGTTGCTCCGTGGCGTCTCGGCGGCTGTGCAGGCGGTTTGGGACACACCAGCGCTCTGCATGGCGGAGCTTCTCTGCTCGCTTTGTGGATCCATGGCGTGGTGTTTGAGCGATGTGGCTGACGGCGTCACAGCGGCTGTGCTGGAGATGTGGGACTTGTTTTCATGCGCTTTTTGGTGGGACTGTGGCTGCTACACCACTGGAATTACATCCTGACCCCTACTTGGTGGACTTTTTACTTTTATTTATTTATTTATTTATTTATTTATTCTTTTTTATTGTTATTTTTTCTTTTTTTTTTTTCTTTGTGGGCGGCACGGTGGTGTAGTGGTTAGCGCTGTCGCCTCACAGCAAGAAGGTCCGGGTTCGAGCCCCGTGGCCGGCGAGGGCCTTTCTGTGCGGAGTTTGCATGTTCTCCCCGTGTCCGCGTGGGTTTCCTCCGGGTGCTCCGGTTTCCCCCACAGTCCAAAGACATGCAGGTTAGGTTAACTGGTGACTCTAAATTGACCGTAGGTGTGAATGTGAGTGTGAATGGTTGTCTGTGTCTATGTGTCAGCCCTGTGATGACCTGGCGACTTGTCCAGGGTGTACCCCGCCTTTCGCCCATAGTCAGCTGGGATAGGCTCCAGCTTGCCTGCGACCCTGTAGAACAGGATAAAGCGGCTAGAGATAATGAGATGAGAATGAGATGAGATTTTTTCTTTGTCTATAATTGTAAAGCGTCCTTGGGTTTTTTGAAAGGCGCTATATAAGTTGAACTTATTATTATTATTATTATTATTATTATTATTATTATTATTATTATTATTATCCCAGCTGACTATGGGCGAGAGGCAGGGTACACCCTGGACAAGTCGCCAGGTCATCGCAGGGCTGACACAGAGACAAACAGCCATTCACACTCACATTCACCCCTACGGTCAATTTAGAGTCACCAATTAGCCTAACCTGCATGTCTTTGGACTGTGGGGGAAAGTGGAGCAGCTGGAGGAAACCCACACAGACATGGGGAGAACATGCAAACTCCACACATACCCCTTTTCCACCAAATCAGTTCCAGGGCTGGTTCGGGGCCAGTGCTGGTGCTGGTTCACAACTTGTTCAACTTGCGAGCCAGCTGAGAACCAGTTTGCTTTTCCATAGCTCGCGGTGCTAAGAGAAGCCACATCATTACGTCGCTGTATACGTCACTACGTCGCTGTATATGTCAGTTACGTCGCTACGTTTGCTTAAACCTTGGCGCAAATATCGAAGCAAAAACAACGCAGAAGAAGCAGCAGCAGCAGCAACAACAACAACAACAATAATAATAATAATAATGGATGACTTCGCGTTTGTACAGCTGCTGCTTCTCGGCGCTTAAAAATGGTGATCTTTCGCAGTCTTGTTATTGTTGTTGGTCTTAACAACTCCGCCCCCCCACTGACGTAAGCGGTTCTTTCCTCTGGCCCAGCAGAGAGTTGGTGCTAGCCTGGAACCAGTTTTTCTGGCCCCAGAGCCAGTTCTTTGTCAGTGGAAACAGAAAACCCGGTTCCAAACTGAGCACTGGCCCCGAACCAGCCCTGGAACGGCTTTGGTGGAAAAGGGGCAACAAAAAGGCCCTCGTTGGCCACTGGGCTTGAACCCAGGACCTTCTTGCTGTGAGGAGACAGTGCTAACCACTACACCACCATGCCGCCCCAGTGTAATTTATATTTTACCAGCAGGTTACCAGGCGTTGCCCGGGTTTTGCAAAATTCTGGGTTGCCCCCAGACTTCCATGTCAAATTTGGTGAAGATCCATCAAGAAATGGTGATGTTAACCCAAGACAAAAAAAATCCAAACATCCACCACCCAGGGGCCCACTGGGGACCCCCTGGGGCCTGTACATGAATTTTGTTTATATCTGCAAAATTCTGGGTCATTCCCGGACCTACGGTGGTGCTTGAAAGTTTGTGAACCCTTTAGAATTTTCTATACTTCTGCATAAATGTTACCTAAAACATCATCAGATTTTCACACAAGTCCTAAAAGTAGATAAAGAGAACCTAGTTAAACAAATGAGACAAAAATATTATACTTGGTCATTTATTTATTGAGGAAAATGATCCATTATTACTTATCTGTGAGTGGCAAAAGTATGTGAACCTTTGCTTTCAGTATCTGGTGTGACCCCCTTGTGCAGCAATAACTGCAGCTAAATGTTTCCGGTAACTGTTGATCAGTCCTGCACACCGGCTTGGAGGAATTTTAGCCCATTCCTCCGTACAGAACAGCTTCAACTCTGGGATGGTGGTAGGTTTCCTCACATGAACTGCTCGCTTCAGGTCCTTCCACAGCATTTTGATTGGATTAAGGTCAGGACTTTGACTTGGCCATTCCAAAACATTAACTTTATTCTTCTTTAACCATTCTTTGGTAGAATGACTTGTGTGCTTAGGGTCATTGTCTTGCTGCATGACCCACCTTCTCTTGAGATTCAATTCGTGGACAGATGTCCTGACATTTTCCTTTAGAATTCACTGGTATAATTCAGAATTAACTGTTCCATCAATGATGACAAGCTGTCCTGGCCCAGATGCAGCGAAACAGGCCCAAACCATGATACTACCACCACCATGTTTCACAGATGGGATAAGGTTCTTATGCTGGAATGCAGTGTTTTCCTTTCTCCAAACATAACGCTTCTCATTTAAACCAAAAAGTTCTATTTTGGTTTCATCCGTCCACAGAACATTTTTCCAATAGCCTTCTGGCTTGTCCACATGATCTTTAGCAAACTGCAGACGAGCAGCAATGTTCTTTTTGGAGAGCAGTTCTTTCTCCTTGCAACCCTGCCATGCACACCATTGTTGTTCAGTGTTCTTCTGATGGTGGACTCATGAACATTAACATTAGCCAATGTAAGAGAGGCCTTCAGTTGCTTAGAAGTTACCCTGGGGTCCTTTGTGACCTCACCGACTATTACATGCCTTGCTCTTGGAGTGATATTTGTTGGTCGACCACTCCTGGGGAGGGTAACAATGGTCTTGAATTTCCTCCATTTGTACACAATCTGTCTGACTGTGGATTGGTGGAGTCCAAACTCTTTAAAGATGGTTTTGTAACCTTTTCCAGCCTGATGAGCATCAACAATGCTTTTTCTGAGGTCCTCAGAAATCTCCTTTGTTCATGCCATGATACACTTCCACAAACATGTGTTGTGAAGATCAGACTTTGATATATCCCTGTTCTTGAAATAAAACAGGGTGCCCACTCACACCTGACTGTCATCCCATTGATTGAAAACACCTGACTCTAATTTCACCTTCAAATTAATTGCTAATCCTAAAGGTTCACATACTTTTGCCACTCACAGATATGTAATATTGGATCATTTTCCTCAATAAATAAATGACCAAGTATAATATTTTTGTCTCATTTGTTTAACTGGGTTCTCTTTATCTACTTTTAGGACTTGTGTGAAAATCTGATGATGTTTTAGGTCATATTTATGCAGAAATATAGAAAATTCTAAAGGGTTCACAAACTTTCAAGCACCACTGTACTTGCCAACGTTAGCTAAAAAAACAACAACCAACCAACCAGCCAACCAACCAACCAACCAAACAAACCTTTGCCACTTATTATATAGATTATAATTTTGTACTGTTGTGATATTTGGAAAAAGCACTTATGATGGACCAGCCTTTAAAACATAGACCTCCCAGGCAGGAGTTTTGAGCACTTTCTCTCTTTCATTAACATAGTTACATGTTAATCATGCAAATTTTTATGGGACATCACCGCTGAAATCACCACCTCAGAGCTGGGGACTCTTTTACCTCTAGTGTGCCTCATACCATAAACTACGAAACTTGCATAAGCTGCTTGAGGAGCCATTTTTTATACAGCCCATACTCCTGCAGTAAAAGGTGGGTTAGCGGGGAGCTGTGTTTTAATTACAGTCTACCTTTGTATGTATACCATTTAAAAGCTTTATTTACTCTAAATGTCTGTGCACACGATGGAGCATATATATTTTAAGCATGTTTTTCAGATCCTAATTATAAACCAGTGTTTTGCTGTAGCTTTTTGTAGCAGTAAACTGAGTTGTGGTGATGCTTAAAGTATAGGAGGCCCATTTGATCATCACATAAAGTTCAGTACCAATTCATCCAAACAGACACCGAGATCCTGTCTGTGGATGCACACTGTGGGTTCAACCAAAGAGAAAATGCAGATGATTTATGTTTCATGGTCTAGTTTTGTAGGAATAACTGGTTCCCTATTTCTCTTTATTACTCAGTAAGTTTAAAACACCCATATTAGGGTTCCACTTATTTTAAATCAGAATAGCTGTCTTTATAGAATCTATCAGGAAAATACTAGTCCATGCAAACGTAAACTATTTGATCAGTAGTCTGAACCACCAATACCTCTTTTTACCCCGTTCATACAGAGTGGCTATAACCCAGGTTATGCCCACTTTGATTTGTGCTAGAAAGGGTTAACCTGTATTATCTGACATGGCTTTACAACCCAAAGCTTTGGGTTGGACAAGGGTCAATTTTGATGTGAATTGCACCACCCAGGTCGCTCACAGCCAGGGCAGGACTAATGAATCTCATGCAAATGGTGGGGCACAGTACTTTGTCCTGCAGGAAGGCAAACACACACACACACACACACACACACACACACACACACACACACACACACCAGTGTTGTTGTCGAGTCACTAAACCTCAAGTCCGAGTCCAGTCTTGAGTCCCCAGTGTTCAAGTCTGAGTCAAGTCCAAGTTATTAAAGAAAATTTCGAGTCGAGTCTGACTCGGGTCCACTACTGACCTGAGTCGAGTCCGAGAACAAGACTGCAACTGCACCATTTGACAGTAGCTGTTGCTGCCTTTATGTGAAAGCTTCTCTGCTACTGTGTTGGACTAACGCTACTGCTTGACTACCCCATTTTAGTTAATAGGTTACAGATAAAAAGCTTGTTCATTGCTCAACAAGCCCCGCTATCAACAGAACAATGAACATAGCATGTCACTTACTTCTCTGGGTAGAGTCTTGCCAAATGACGATTGAAGTTCGAGGTTGTCTCCGTCATCTCCTTGATAGTTCTTCTACATATGGAGCACATAGCAGTGCATTTTTTCTCACTGCACGAGAAATCTGTGTAAGCAAATCGGACAATCCCAGGCATTTTAGCACCATTAACAGTAGTTTGTTCCTGAACATGATGCATGAATAGGTGAATGTGCATTCTCTTGCACAAAATTAGTATAAAAATTAATGTAGATATAAATATCTTATGGCAAATTATTATGGCATGTTACAAAAAAATAAAGAAAAAAATCCAAGGCCTCATCTCCAATTTATGAGTCAGAATGCAGTTAATGCACAAGTCCAAGTCATCAGTGCTCAAGTCCAAGGCCAGTCGCCAGTCCTTAAAATTAGGTCACGAGTCGGACTCGAGTCCGAGTCCTGGACTCGAGTACTACAAGCCTGACACACACACGCAAGTGGTGAACTGAACCTACGAATGATGCACAAACAATTTGAAATACTTTTATTCACATTCTCATCATATGGGACTAAAACCAGTGCAGAGAAAGCCTTGCTTACAACAGGCGCAGACACAATGCAAAAAGAAGAAAAGACTGCACGAGATCCGGACACAGAGTGAGTGTGCGTATATGACATCTGACCATTTCCAGCCTGTGAGTTAACTATTATACATCTCTCCCGGGTTGTGACCCAGGTCCTATCTGAATTGTCATGACCAGTTGATAGCCAGTGTTGACTCGCTTGGTTTGAATTGACAAAAGCCAAAAGAAGGGTTGAACATTGGTCAAATAACCCAACTTCAATCCTGGTCTTTGGTATGAAAGAAGTATAAGCTACCACTTTTCCTGGTTTGCAGTCATGAGTCCTGAATATACAGCTAACGCCTAATATTGTCACACTATTCACTTTCTTTGCTGGGGTGGTGACCTGAGTATGTGATTGACCATTTTTTTGCATTGCATACTTCTGTATAGAGAAATGGTAAATTTTTGTAGATCTAGGTTGTTGCTCTAGTCCTGTATGTGCAGCCATTGATTAATTGTGTTTTCCTCTTTAACTGTCACTATAGGTGGAAGTAAATCCATCACTGGATATGGCTGAGTCAGACTTCATGAATAATGTAATGCGCTGTAGGTGCAGATATGATGGTCACAGAGTCTTCATGTATGGCTGTCATACAGGTACGGTCATATTATTGAACACACACCCTTACACATGAACCATATGAATTAGATTCACAAACTACTAACCCCATTTCCAGAAAAGTTGGGATATTTTCCAAAATCAAAAACAAAAAAACAACCAACCAACCAAAAAAAAAAACCCACTATGATTTGTTAATTCATGTGAGCATTTATTTAACTAACAAAGAAAAAGTAAAGATTTTAAATTGCTTTACTGACCATCTTAATTGTATTTTGTAAATATAAATTAAGTTAGCATTTGATGCCTGCAACACACTCAAAAAAAAAAGTTGGGACAGAGGCAAAATAAGATTGAAAAGTTTATAGGATATTCAAGTAACACCATTTTGGAAGATTCCATAATAAGCAGGTTAATTGGTAACATGATTGGTATAAAAGGAGCAGCACCAAAGGCTCAGTCTTTGCAAGCAAGGATGGGTCATGACTCACTCCTTTGTGCCATAATTTGTGAGAGAATTGTTTGTCGATTCAAAAAGAACATTTCTCAATGCAAGATTTTAGGTCTTTCAAAATCTACAGTACATAATATTGTGAAAAAAATCCAGGGAATTTGGAGACATCTCAGTGCATAAAGAGAAAGGTTGGAAACCACTGTTGATTGTGTGTGACCTTCGAGCCCTCAGGTGGCACTGCCTGAGAAACTGTCATACTCATCTCATCTCATTATCTCTAGCCACTTTATCCTGTTCTACAGGGTCGCAGGCAAGCTGGAGCCTATCCCAGCTGACTACGGGCGAAAGGCGGGGTACACCCTGGACAAGTTGCCAGGTCATCACAGGGCTGACACATAGACACAGACAACCATTCACACTCACATTCACACCTACGGTCAATTTAGAGTCACCAGTTAACCTAACCTGCATGTCTTTGGACTGTGGGGGAAACCAGAGCACCCAGAGAAAACCCACGCAGACACAGGGAAAACATGCAAACTCCGCACAGAAAGGCCCTCGCTGGCCACGGGGCTCAAACCCAGACCTTCTTGCTGTGAGGCGACAGCGCTAACCACTACACCACCGTGCCGCCACCATCATACTAACGTGATAAATATAGCCATATTAGTTAGGGAGTACTTTCGGAAAACCATTGTCACTTAACACAGCCTGCTGCTGTATCCAGAAATGCAACCTGAAACTGTATTACACAAGGAGGAAGCCATTCATCAATTCTATGCAGAAAAAAATGCCAATTTCTCTGGGCCTGAACTCATCTCAGATGGACCGAAAGACAGTGAAAACGTGTGCTGTGGTCAGATGAGTCCACATTTCAGCTTGTTTTTGGGAAAACTGGACGTCAAGTTCTCAGTGCCAAAGGTGAACATGACCATCCAGTTTGTTATCAGAGAAAGAAAGCCAGCATCTGTGATGGTATGGGGGGCATCAATGTCCATGGCATGTGTGAGTTGCATGTGTGTGAAGGTACCATATAAGCCTCTGCGTCAATTGGGGTTTTAGAGAGACATGTTACCATCAAGGCAATGTCTCTTCCCGGGAAATGCTTATTTCAGCAGGACAATGCCAGGTCTCATTCTGCATGGGTTACAACAGCATGGCTTCCTAGACACAGAGTGCATGTGCTTGACTGGCCTGCTGCCAGTCCAGATCTGTCTCCTGTTGAGAACGTATGGTGCATCATGAAGAGGAGAATCAGACAATGGTGTCCATGGACTGTTGATCAGCTGTCTTGTATCAAGCAAGAATGGACAAAAATTCCAATTGCAAAACTGCAACAATTAGTATTCTCGGATCCCATATGATTATAAAGTGTTATTAATAGAAAAGGTGATGGAACACAATGGTAATAATGCCTCTGTCCTAACTTTTCTTGAGTGTGCAGAAGGCATCAAATTCTAACTTTGTTTATATTTACGAAATACAATTAAGTTGGTCAATAAAACTATTGAAAATATTTTCTTTGTATTTTTGTCAGTTAAATAAAGGTTCTCGTGAATTAACAAATCACCGATTATTGTTTTTATTGCATTTTGGAAAATATCCCAACTTTTCAGGAAATGGGGTTAGGATATGCATGTGTCATTGTTGTGAACATGCTTGATTTTCCCTTGTACAGGAGATGCCTATAGTGCTGAGATCGAAGACTTGTTTGAACACCAGCGTCAGATCACTAATAACTTCCTCTGAGCCGTATGCAGACAGCACACACTGTGACCTGTTACACTATGGACTTTGGAAAAGAAAAAAAAAACCTCTTTACTATTTACAAACACATCTGCTGGGAAAAAAAAAAAAAATCACAAAACCCAAAATGCATTGATAAGTGGAGATAGTTGTAGTAGTAACTGTTTAATTAGCACCTCAGTGCTAACCAGTTACTACGAATGACTAAAAGAGACAGAAATTTATTTATATTCACTAATAATTTTATTGAATGATGGTGAATGGAAGTAAAAATGATATCAAATTCTACTATTGCGATATTTCTGGATTACTGGATTTAGCTGTAGACATCTATTACCCATTTTTATCTGAATATATTCATGGGATCTTATTTACTAGGTTCCAGCATAATTATTTTTATTCCAGTACACTCAGTAATATTCTTTGGAGTGTTGCACTTTATTTATTGACCATCAGTATTCTGATAGAAAGCACCCTATCATCACCACAGGGTCAGTTTAGTTTCCTTTGTCATTTTTTGTTTATTTGTTGTCTTATTAAGTATTTACACCCCCCCCCCCAAAAAAAAAAAAAAATCTTCCTTTCTTTTCTTACTTCCTTCCCATCAAGCTAATGAATTTGGGAAGTACCTGAAGTGGTTATGCCTTATTATATGCATTGTACAGTAGAAACTGCAAATTAATTTATTTAAGTCTTTGTTGAGCTCATTTTATATTTAGTATGGAGGAAAGGTTATTTTTAATTAATCTTTAAATGTAATAACCATGTATGATAGTTATTGTTTTAACTCAGAAACACCTTGAACAAGCCTGAAGCACAAGAACAAGTGCAAGGTGCATACTGTAAACAATGTAAAACTTTACTTATGGGAATTGCGTATGGTCATGTTTATAATGTTCGATGTAAGAGGAGACCACTGGATGGGGAAAAACAAAATATTTCTCTGTTGCACAGCATTTCAACATGATATAAAATCCTTGGTCTTTTCTTTATTTGGCCTCCCTTTAAAATCAGCTTCAAAGTGAAACACCTCCCTTGATGGAAGTGCAAATGTATTTAATTATGGGGAAAATGTATATTGAAGAATATTGTATTATTATCTCACAGCTATGACTCTTTAGTCTCTTTATTACCTCAGTTGCTTCCCTTTGATGAAATTTATCAGCGGCCACTAACCGTATAAACATTTTAGACCATAGACTGTAATAGTACATTTTCAATGGCATTTTAGAGGTTTTTTTTTTGTTTTTGCTTAAAGACTTGTACATTTTAAATGAGCTTTTCTCCAGCTTATAAAAGTTGCCTATGTGATATACCTTTACCATATACTGTACTTATGTTTTAAAAGGTGCCAAATGACGTACTGTTATTTTCTTAATGTATTCTGGATTACTCTAGAATTCTGGAGATATCATTGTCTATCTATTTAATTATACATGCTTTTATAATGTACTCTGAAACATTTTAATCTCCAGTTGATATTTATTTAGAAGTCCTCATCACACGATACTGTATTCCCATGATAAGGAAGCTGTGTGAATTGTTCCTCGGCAAGGTTTTGTTTGATACTCAATGTACACTTTTCCTGGAACCCAGACTCTGTCCTCAATTCAGTCTAAACTAATGCTCTTTTATCCCATGTGCTCTCAGGGATGAACTGTGGGTGTCATTGGTTTTGTTCAATATTCTAGACAAATGTTTGGTCAGATTAAAAGTTCTGAGTATACTGAAACCATTAGGAATCAATAATCAAAGCCATTTCAGATGCTGTAGATCCTGGGTGTTGATTTACTTCTTTTGTTGTTATTGTTGTTGTTACTTTGTCATAATGGTGGCTTCTCACTGGTTGGTAGTCGTTGCACTAATATTAAGGTTAATGCAAAGACTGTGTTCTAATGTGAATGGAAATAACTAATCAGGTGCAAGTCAGCTAAATGAAAATGATCAATAAATAGGAGTATGTTTCTGACCAAAATGTATGTTCCTATTTTGTAGTTCGAAACACAAAGCAACAAAAGACACATTAATATGTACTGTTTGTATTCTCTTTATATATATATATATATATATATATATATATATATATATATATATATATATATATATATATATATATATATATTCTGTGTGTTATTTTTCATTTTGCATTCATTTTGAAAAAAAAGTGTTAGTGTAAATATAATTATTTAATTTTCTGAAAAAATTGCTGCCTCCATTAATGTAGTAGAACAGGGTGTTTATTTAAAGGGAACAGCTGAGAAAACTTTCTAATGAGTTGGTGGATTTGAGTACCTGGCTGACTCACTGCTATGGCGCTTATCACCCAGCATCAACATGCAAGACTGGGAGCAAACTGGCACCCACTGTGTTCTCATTTTACCCTGGCAAACCAAAAGCATGTCCTGTTTCCAAACATGTTTGCATATGGAATGCCACATTCTCTCCACCCTGCCCTCACTCGACAGAGAAAGAAAAAATAAATGTACAAGGACTGAGTGACCATCAACAAAGCAAATACACACATATGTGGAGATTAAAATATATATAAAACAGAACTATTTTTCACAAACCCAAGTACACTAAATTGCTCCTTACAAAATACCATTCTTATCATATGAACACCAAGATTTTCCACAAAAACACCTTTTTCTAAATAAATCCTCTGAGACTATTGAAAGTTCACCTTCCAAGTAAAGAATAATCTGCACCTTACATGTGAAATTCTACTTTAAATTATGGCGTACTTGCATGGCAGTAAATTCATTTAATGTACACATGTCTATTCCAATCACTAGTTGATGGACATATGCTGTTTGAGTAGAGGTGTGAGGTTTTATAGTGTCACACTGAGCAATAATTGTGTAATAAGTGTCAATTCATGCGTAATAATAATAATTATAATAATCTCATCTCATTATCTCTAGCCGCTTTATCCTGTTCTACAGGGTCGCAGGCAAGCTGGAGCTTATCCCAGCTGACTATGGGTGAAAGGCGGGGTACACCCTGGACAAGTCGCCAGGTCATCGCAGGGCTGACACATAGACACAGACAACCATTCACACTCACATTCACACCTACAGTCAGTTTAGAGTCACCAGTTAACCTAACCTGCATGTCTTTGGACTGTGGGGGAAACCGGAACACCCGGAGGAAACCCACGCGGACACAGGGAGAACTTGCGAACTCCACACAGAAAGGCCCTCGCCGGCCACGGGGCTCGAACCCGGACCTTCTTGCTGTGAGGCGACAGCGCTAACCACTACACCACCGTGCGCCAATAATAATAATAATAATAATAATAATAATAATAATAATAATAATTGCTGTAAACTCTAAAAGAGCCAGTGTAGCATTAGAATCTCTCATTACAGTGTTGTAAAGATATCACATCAAGTCCATTTTGCATTCAGACCACTGTTATTTGAAGACAACATAAATATGTTGAATTAAATGTATACATGCACATGTGCAGCATGTGTGTGAGTGAGTGAATGAGAAAGAAAGCACAACTTTATTCATCACACACTTGTGAAATTTCCTCTCTGCATTTAACCCATTTGAAGCAGTGAACACACACACAAGCAATGAGCACACACATACCCAGAGCAGTGGGCAGCCATGCTAACAGCGCCCGGGGAGCAGTTGGGAGTTAGGTGGTTCGCTCAAGGGCACCTCAGCCCAAGGCCGTCCCATATTAACCTAACCGCATGTCTTTGGACTGTGGGGGAAACCGGAGCACCCAGAGGAAACCCACACAGACATGGGGAGAACATGCAAACTCCACACAGAAAGGCCCTCGCCAGCCGCTGGGTTCGAACCCAGAACCTTCTTGCTGTGAGGCAACCGTGCTAACCATGACACCACCGTGCCGCCCAGTGAGAGAGAGAGAGAGAGAAAATCTGACTTGCTGCTTATAGCCCCACTCTGCCTTGGGAGAGTGTCCCGACAATTACAGCTATATATACACTGAAGAAAATGAGAGCTGTTAAAAGTGCTGATTATAGGGTGGATTGAGGATGGAGCCGATGGCAAAGAGAAGGATTTAGCAGGGTCATGAAGCTCCTGCTCAGTGAAGGGGAGTCTTTACTCTTACACTAAGAAAAAAAAAAAACAAAAGTTGCTGGCACAAGACATCAGAGATGTTCACTAAATTTTGCAGTTTTATGAAGGCAGTATATGTGATATATACTCAGAACAGATTTCTACAGTATGATTTACAATTTCTACTCCTTTTTAGATGAGGGAGGAAGGACAGGAAAATGAGTTGAGCCTTTTAAACAAAATGAAGAACCTGGGAGAGAAAAAAATTAAGCAATGTTTGTTTGTTTGTTTGTTTAATAAAAAATATACATGAATGCAGTAAGAGAAAGTATGGGTCGAGAACCAAAGTTGAAGTAAATCTCCTGTTTCTATTCTCAGCATATTTATTTTAGACATATCTGAACAATTTATATAATTTGTAACATTTTATAAACAGCAAATTATATAGTCTCCTTCCAACTTTGCAGAAACATACAACATTTTAAAACGATCCCACAAAGTGGAAAAATCCTACAGAAACTTGTAGATCATTATAAATATGTCTCCATCTAGTGGTGATGTGTGAAAACAGCATCATCACTCACTCACACCCAGTAATTGCTTTATCCTGATTAGGGTCATGGTGGATCTGGAGCCTATCCCAAGATCATCTGGTGGGAAGTGGAAATACAACCCGGATGGGACGCCAGTCCAGGAGAGGGCACCACACACACACACAGAAAACATACAAAGAAACTCCATACTTACAGTAACCCAAACTCAGAAGTGAACCTGGGAACCTGGAGCTGCATCACAGCATCATTATCATAAACTACTTATTGCTGTTCAGAGTCATGATGGACCCAGAGCCTGAAACATTAGGTGCAAGGCAGGAATACATAGGACACCAGTTTATCACATGGCATCTCTCTCTCTCTCTCTCTCTCGGTCACACACAAGTGCGCGTGCACACACACACACATTCATACCCAGGGGTAATGTAGAAGTAGCCAAAATCCATCAGCTGGCATGTTTGGAGAAAAACAGTGCCTGAAAAATCCATCCATGGGCAGAACACCAATAAGAATGATTATGACTTCCACTGAAAAAAATTCTTCTTCATAATAATAATTATCATTATTAGGGCGGCACGGTGGTGTAGTGGTTAGCACTGTCGCCTCACAACAAGAAGGTTCTGGGTTCGAGCCCAGCGGCCAGCGAGGGCCTTTCTGTGTGGAGTTTGCATGTTCTCCCCGTGTCTGTGTGGGTTTCCTCCGGGTGCTCAGTTTCCCCCCACAATCCAGAGACATGTAGCTTAGGCTAATTGGTGGCTCTAAATTGACCATAGGTGTGAGTGTGAATGGTTGTTTGTCTCTGTGTCAGCCCTGCAATAACCTGGTGACTTGTCCAGGGTGTGCCCCGCCTTTCACCCATAGTCAGCTGGGATAGGCTCCAGCTTGCCTGCAAACTTGTAGAACAGCAGCTACAAAGTGGCTACAGATAATGGATGGATGGATTATTATTATCACACACACACAGCTCGAGAAAAAATTAAGTGACTACTTCAGTTTTTTCTTAAGCATCTCTATTTATGGCAGCCATTTAATTCCAGTGTCTGTGCTGGAATTCCAACACAAGCCCACCTCATTTTACTTAATGAGGTACTGATTAGGTGATCACCTGAACCAAATCTTATTTAGTAAGGAAAAGTATAAATACCACTGCTGTGGTCATCAATATCCTCTTGCAATAGGACCAGCTTGGATGGAAAAATTAGTGTAAGTAGTACCTTAAATTTAATCGGAATACAAAAATATCTATTCATCATGCCAAATGAGTTAAAAAGAAAAGTTTTGAGTGAGAAAAATAAGGGTTCAATTCTGGTTTTATTGGCAGAGGGATACAGTGAGCATCAGGTTGCTTCCATCCTCAAAATTTCAAAGATGGCAGATAAGAACAAGGTCAAGCAGCAGATACTGGGGACAACAAAGTTACAAACTGGCAGAGGGTGAAAACAACTCTCCACTGATTGGGATGATCATCAGCTCCTTCAAATGTCACTCAACTACCGTAGGATGACATTACATGACCTACAAAAAGAATGGCAAATGGCAGCTGGGATTAAGTGCATGGCAAGGACGGGTCAAAACAGGCTCCACCAAGTGGGGTTGAAGTCATGCAAAACTAGAAAAAAGTCCTTCATCAGTGAGAACCAAAGAAGAGCCAGGCTGAGGATTGCTAAAGACCATAAGGATTGGACCATAGAGGACTACAGTAAGGTCATCTTCTCTGATGAGTCCAATTTTCAGCTTTTCCCATCACCTGGTCATCTAACGGTTAGACAGAGACCTGGAGAGGCCAACATGCCCCAGTGTCTCGCACCCATTGTGAAATTTGGTGGAGGATCGGTGAAGATCTGGGGGTGCTTCACCAAGACTGGAATAAGGCAGATTTTTGTTTGTGAAGAACACATGAATCAAACCATGTACAAGGTTATCCTGGAAAAAAAACTTGCTTCCTTCTGCTCCGACAGTGTTCCCTAGCTCTGAGGATTGGGTTTTCCAGCAGGACAATGCTCCGTGCCACACAGCCAGGTCAATCAAGGTGTGAATGGAGGACCATAAGATCAAGACCCTGTCATGACCAGCCCAATCACCAGACTTGAACCCCATTGAAAACCTCTGGAATGTGATCAAGAAGATGGATAGTCACAAGCCATCAAACAAAGCTGACCTGATTTAATTTTTGCATCAGGAGTGGCATAAAGTCACCCAAGAGCAACGTGAAAGACTGGTGGAGAGCATGCCAAGACTCATGAAAGCTGTGATTAAATGTCAGTGTTATTCCACCAAATATTGATTTTTGAATTCATCATAAGTTCAAACATTAGTATTGTGCTGTTTAAAATTTAATATGATCTCGATTTCTATGCATTTCTCAAGGTCTGAAAACACTTTGTCTTTTTTATTATTTTGACCAGTTGTCATTTTCTGCAATTAAATGCTCTAAGTGACAAAATTTTGATGTGAAATTTGGGGGAAATGTTGTAATTTGTTTCTGGAATAAAACCAAAAAAGTTCATGTTCCTCAAACACATACCAATAAATAGTAAAACCAGAGAAATTGATAATTTTGCTGTGGTCTACAAACAAACAAACAAACAAACAAACAAACAAACAAACAAACAAACAAACATTCTAATATTTATTATTATTATTATTATTATTATTATTATTATTATTATTATTATTATTATTATTCACCCATTTCTATAAATGATTTTAAGGTTGAAATAAGCAGATAATGTTGCTTATTTGAGTTATCTGACAACTGAATAAAACAACTTCAAGCTTAAAATTGGTAAAAAAAAAAATGTCTAGAAATAATATTCATTATCTGGCTTAATAATCTTATATTTGCTCATAATAATAATCATCATCCCAGTCATCTGTTCATTTGGATCTGCTAGTACTGCAAGACAAGAGTCAGGACATGTTTAGTTCCATGTGGTCCAATGCAAACAGCAGCAATCACACAGATGTCTCACAACGTACCGGAGGTTCTTTAAAGCATCACTCCATCTTCACACACAAGCCTGTCTTTGCGCTCAGTGTAAGGTTAATGGAAACCAGGACAGTGGAGAGATTTCCCCTTCACCACCTTTCATGTGTAAAACTGTTCCCTGTGGCTAAGAGAACTAGGAGGACATTAACAATTGGCTGGTCTTCCAGTCACTTATCACATATTTGTTCTCACTCCACTGGCTTGAATAATTGAAAGTGCCTTTGCATGAAGACACGACCAAGATGGCATATCAATGTCCAAATTATTTCAAGGTCATATTTTCAGAATGTGTGTATTCCTTAAGAGGCTATATTGATAAAATGACCTTTGTCTTAGATAAGAAGTTAAAATAAGACAAGATTGTTGAAAAGGTTGGTTTTCATGATTTGATCCAAAGGATCTTTTAAACCCAAATAGGTGTCTCAAACATTGTGTAAAAGTTCACTTCAGGCAATTGACGTGTTCCCCTTGGCATTTACTGCCAAATATTTCTCACACAGCAATCATTTGTATTTTATATTACTGTTATAACAACATCCAGTGGTGATTATAATATTCCTGCGTCTATTCCTGCTTCTAATAAAACTGTACCAATCAACACAAAAACACTGTATCCTTATCAGCCCTTACAATTTCAACATTTTCTTATCTAAAACAGCCTTCAACAACTCCACCTGCAATGTGCGGTTTATGAGGCTTTGTGCACCGCATTGCTCTCAGGCAACCAAACACTAACTTGATTACTGAAAGCTTTATTTTTCAGCTACATTTCTGTTCAGCATTACAACTGTTCATTCAGCATTACAACTGTTCATTCAGCATTACAGCTGTTCATGCAGCATTGCAGGTTTTCATTAATTGTGCTGTAAAAAAATTAATTAAATCATGTTTCCAAATTACTGCTGGGCAAGAGTCACTCCTGTGTAGAAATAATTCTATAATTAATTTTACATATATATTAGCAAGCAATTAAACCCATCTAATCTCATCCTAAAAATATGCAGCTGCTTACCAGTGTACAAATTACTCCTTAATAAATAAATAAATAAATAAATAAATCTTGCTCACCAGCCACTTTAATAGGAACTTGTTCTTGGTTCTAAGATCCCTGTTCTTGGCTGGCAGGAGTGGAACCCAATGTTGTCTTCTGCTGCTGCATGCTGAGATGCTTTTCTGCTCACCACGGTTGTAAAGAGTGATTATATGGCAGCTCAAACTAGTCTGGCCATTTTCCTCTGACCTCTCTTATCAGTAAAGCATTTCCACCCACAGAACTGTTGCTCACTCAGAGTTTTTTGTTTTTCGCACCATTCTGTGTAAACTCTAGAGACTGTTGTGTGTGAAAACCCCAGGAGGTCAGCAGTTTCTGAAATACTCAAACCAGCCCAAATGGCACCAACACATATACCACAGTGTAAGTCACTGAGATCACAATTTTTCCCATTCTGATGTTTGAAGTGAGCATAAACTGAAGCTCTTGATTTGTGTTGCCATGATTTTATGCATTGTGCTGCTGTCAAGGGATTGGCTGATTAGAGAACTGCATAAAACAGCAGGTGTATGGGTGTACCTAATAAAGGGGCCGGCGAGCGTGTATCTTATTTATTTATTTATTTATTTACATTTTATTTCAGTTTATCTACTTTCGGTATTAAATAATGAAGAAAAAACCCAAGTGCTCCATTAAATAATTAAATCATCATTTTTAAGTTTATTGTCAACTTGAATAAATCACTGTTTTGCCTTTTTAAAAGCAAGCGCATTGTTTGGCGAACAGACAGTACTATTGTCTTAGTATTAATTATGAGATCAATATTTTATGAGTGTTGTAGATAGGCCTTTCCCCATTAGATGCAGATTTTTCCCCAATAATGTAAAAAGCCACAAGCTCTTATCTATTTCTTATTAACACTTTCTACTTTAAAAGTATTTAATTTGAAGCCATGTCATGAAGCTTAGCCAAAAATGTCAACACGAAGTATTGAATACACATTTTTCAAGGTTAACAGTTTCTTGGCTGTGAAGATAAAGCACAGTCCTGCGTCTCTTTTCACCCTCAGTGCCGATAAACCCTGAACTGTATATGCAAAACAGTGACACATCACTAGGTGCTGCCAGGTTTTACTGCACAATAAATAAATCCTGAACAAGGCCTTTCAGGCGTCAGTCACCATATAACTCTACCGTGCTAGAGAATGATATTTTAGTCCTCTGAGCACTACTCTTTAACTTCACACCACTCAGCTCAGGTCCATTCTTGAGAAGAGTAAATGCGCACATTTAGGTAATTGTCTAGCCTAACATTATTTTATGGTTAATAATAAGAGATTCACCCTCTGCCTCAGCCTCTAGTGAAGTGAGCCTTATGCAGAAGGTGTTGTATATCTCTTTGTCATCATGGCTTGCTGATACTCCATGTAATTACAAAAGTATTCTGATTTATTAGAGCTGAATTTCAATCTTCTAAAGTGATGTTCAACAAACAGAAGTCATAGAAGTTTACAAAAAGGGAATTTATAGGTGTTATGAGAAATCAATCAAGGTCAAGGAAATGTGTAATTAATACAGAGGTATGAAAGATTACTCCCAGCGCTCTCTGTGGCGTGGCCCCTCCCTGACGCCGCATTGTTATTTATATGCTCTGTCACACTGTTGTTGTGATTATGGATGTCATACAGCAATAAACCCCTCTGGGATCAATATTCCTTAAATTAAAGCAAAAAGTGAATTTCCTCAGCTGGCCACACTTATGGGTGGCAGGAGTTACCTTACTGAATTATCATAAATTTAGCTTACAGTCCAGAGACAGGCAGGCATCAAAAGTAATACCGTGAGGCTCTGCTGTAAGGAAATGCTGGATTAATGTCATCCATTTTGTGCAAAAAAAAAAAGATCTCCTGCAATCTCTTGCACAGTTTAGCAAAAGTTTAATATGCCTGTTGGCCATTATATCGAACCCATTTAGTCCACACGTCATATAATTAATGTTGTATAAGCTTATTTAGCTTACCTAAAAACCTTCGTTGACCAAACAATCCATTTTACAGACTGAACTACTTGAGGTGTGGTAAGTAAACTGTTGTACTGTGCTGAGGTTGAAGATCTGTTTGCGAGATTTTGACCACTTCTTTTAAATCAATAGTCCATTAGCTTGGGAATAACACCAGCTTTATCCTTGCATTTAGCTTCAGTGCAAAAGAAAAAAAAATCACCACATGAGTCTTATCACGTGAGTCACCTTGGCTTTGCATTCAGCAAGAGGTGTAATGATGCATAGGTAGGCCTTTACAGATTAAATAAATTCCTGTGAAGCAGAAACAAATGCTAAAGTGACTGAGCTGCTACATTCAAATTAGGAAGCCCAGCTTCCTCACAAGGAAAATCAGCCTGCCGTCCAGCATGCAGATAGTAGATTTGATTGTACTGTCTGAAATGGAGACGAGAATGTGAATTACACTTTCTGAGGAAAATTGCAAAGATTTATAGCCGGGAAACTCATTCTGCAAAACCTATCCATGGCATCCGGTTCCTTTTCACACTCCCATCACCGGAGATGGACAGGTCTGCTCTAATCTTTCATAAGACTTCTCTAAATCGATTTGTAATTAATTTGAGAGAACGAGAAATATGACAGAGGTGAGATTTAAGCACCCTTAGGCTGACATGCCTCTTTATCTCAGCAAAGCAATTTTTGTAAACTGTCACTTTAAATCTCAGACATAACTGTTTTGAATTACTTGTCCTACTCATCCTCATTTTACATCCAGTACACACTGAAGCACATATTCACACATCCTCCTTATGTGAAACAAACAGGTAAACTTTTTTTTTTAAACAGTTGAAATGTCCCAGATTATATGTAAATTAAAGACATTCCTGACTGACAGTGTGACACTGATTTGTTAAGACATTTGAGCCTGTATAAGCTGGACAAGCTAAAATCACTGTTTGATTTCTCTTACTGATTTGACAAATCCTGGGAACATGAAAGTCATGTGTCAAAACTGTCATGATGCATACAGTTTTTGGGTTTGTTACATATCTCTTGAATTTTTGAAAGTCTATATTTGTTGTTATTGTTGCGTAGACATGAAATAATACATGGCTCAAAACTGAAGGGAAGCAGAGACATAGTTGACTTTCCTGCTTTTCTTTCTGTGTTGACAGAGCTTATAAGGCTTTTAGCTGCACATACGTTATATTGTTTTTATCAGTTATTTGTGTCTGTAGGATCCAGTTTGACAAAATTTAATATGCTTTACCCTGACAATGGAAATGAATATGCTTTTACAACATCAACGTACAGGCTACTTGAAATGGTCCAGTAAAACTATAGCCAGGTCTAAAGAAGACTTGACGTTGATGATAAAAGAAAACACAGCCATTGATACGGGGCTTTACCTGAACGTCCCTTATCTTCTTAACACACATTTCAAAAGCAGAAACAGATTTTCAGTCTCCTGGTACATTTGTCAGTGATATACACCCCAATCTACTTTAATGGGAACACCTGCTCATGTATGCAGTTATCCAATCAGCCAATCATGTGGAAGCCGCACACTACATAAACTACAGGTCAAGAGCTTCAGTTAATGTTCATATCAAACATCAGAATAGGGACAAAGTATAATCTCTGTCACTTTGACCACAGCATAGTTTTTGGTGCCAGAAGGGCTGGCTTGAATATTTCAGAAACTCCTGATTTTCTGCAATTTCACACACACAACAGTCTTCAGAGTTTTCGTAGAATGATATGAAAACCAAAGAACATCCAGTAAATATCTGTTCTATGGGCAGAAATGCCTTGTTGATGAGAAAGGTCAGAAAATAACTAGACTGCATTTCTGCAGAGAAAATGCAAAGTGTGCTTGCTGAGCTGTAGCAGAACAGCTATCATGCTAGCATGCTAAAAGCTAACATGCCAACATGCTAATGCCAACATGCTAACAACTAGCATGCTAACAGTTAGCATACTAACATGCTAACAGCATACTAACATGCTAAAAGCTAGCATGTTAACATGTTAATGCTAACATGCTAATATATAACATGCTAATAGATAACATGCTAACAGCTAGCATTCTAACATGCTAATGATTAACATGCTATTTGTTAAAATTCTAACACTTTAAGGCTAATATGCTGACAGCTATCATGCTAACAGCTAACAGGCTAACATGCTAATGGCTAGTATGTTAACTTTTAGCATGTTAACATGCTGAGGGTGACATGCTAACAGCTAACATGCTAACAGTTAGCATGCTAACATGCTCAGGCGAACTCGCTAACAGCAAACATGTGAACTCTGCATGCTACCATGCTAATCCTAACATGTTAACAGCTCTCATGATAACATGCTAATGGTGAACATGCTAACAACTCGCGAGCTAACAGCAGGCATGATATCGTGATGGGTAACATGCTAACAGCTAGCATGGTAACACGTGAATGCTTATACTGTATGCTAATTGCTATCATGTGTGCGTGTAAGTATTCCTAATAAAGTGGCCATTGAGTTGAAGTTGATTTGCTGTCAAAGTCTCAAATGAGCAGATCCTTGCCAAATGCATCATCACCTATGGGGGAAGGGAGGAATGACTCAGTCAAGCTTCCATTGATTAGTGGCAAAATGGAGAAAAAAATGGACGGATGAAAGGCAAGACAAAGACAAGTGCGGGTCAGAACCGATATCATGTGTGTGATGGGTGATTTGGCCTGAGGTGCCGTATGAAGTTTGGTGGATGTGTGGTGAAGTGTTACTGAGCAAAACTCCATTCATTTGAATGGGGCCAAAAATCAATGGAAGCCTATGGAGGTAAAAAGAGATGCGTGAAAACCAAGGAAAAGACGAGTGCAGGTCTCAGATGAGGGGATGGATCTGTGTGGGGACTTGGCCTGAGGCATCAAGTGAAGTTTCTTGAAGTTTGGTCACTTGGTTAAAAAAAATGATGGAGAGTGAAAGTTTTTCTCCTGAAACACCATTCATTTTCAATGGGGCCAAAAATCAATGCAAGCCTATGGAGGAAAAAGGGATGAGCAAAAAGAAAGGAAAAATATGAGTGCGGGTCAGAACCGATTGCATGTATGTGTCGGAGGAGTTGGCCTGAAGTATCACATGAGGTTTGGTGCATCTGCAATGGAGCGTGTCCGAGTAGGACGATTCGATTCATGAGCCCTATTCATTCTCTATGGGAAAAAAACAAAAGAAAAATGACAAGAACAAGAGAATGGGTGCGATGATCCAAAAGCTGTATACAAGCACACTACACCACTTCGGGCCAGACGTCTCAGAGTTGGAACGGTGTCTCTATCTCGAACGCCCTAGGAGGAGTAGTGGATCCAAAAAATGTGTCAGAATAAGGCCGAATAAGTAAACTTACTGTAAGAACAACAACAACAGCAGCCGAAGGCTGCTGTGTGCTTGAGCAAGCACACTAATAACCAGAGTGGTTCAAGCTGACAGGATGTCGAAGGTAACTCAAATATACACTTTTTACAAGTGTGGTGAGCTGAAAAGGATCTCAGAACATGCCAAATCATGAAGTCAATGGGGTACAACAACAGATTTCCACATTGGGTTCCATTCCTGTCAGCCAAAAACAGGAATCTAAGACTAGTGGGCACAGGCTTACCAAAACCGTACAGTTGAGAATTGGAAAAATCTCGTCTGGTCTTTTTCTGATAATCTAATCTTCAACTGTCCAGTTTTGTTGAGTTTCAGGGTTTTTTAAAACTCTGTTATCTCCAATCTACCTCAACATTTGTCGTGTTGAGTATTCAGAGACTGAGTTACATTTGTGCTCCCTTTTGTGCCAGCTGATTTCTCTCCGTCCTTCTGTGTGACCATGCTGACCATTCTGTGCTATCAACAAGGATTAAAAACAAGGATTCATTTATCTTCAGTAACCACTTTACCTTAGTCACAGTTATGGTGAATCCAGAGACTATCCCATGAGCAATGGGCGAGGTGGAACCCTAGATGGAAAACCAGTCGATAACAGAGCCAAAAGCAATTATATGAAATTAACAAAACTTTATCTTGTTTCCATGGATGGCACAATTTATTCGGCAAAATATTTCAGGTGAGGTACCATACATTGTTTCAGGTCTTAGAACTACATGTGTAGAAGACATGCAGGTTAGGCTAATTGGTGGCTCTAAATTGACCGTAGGTATGAATAGTTGTTTGTCTCTATGTGTCAGCCTTGTGATGATCTGGCGACTTGTCCAGAGTGTACCCCACCTCTCGCCCATAGTCAGCTGGGATAAGCTCCAGCTTGCCTGCAACCCTGCACAGGATTAGCCGCTACAGATAATGGATGGATGGATGGATGGCTCTACTCACTCAGACCTCCACCACTCACTGTAGAAGTTCATTCTACAGAATTCCTTTATATTCTCAGGTAATAAAGGATATCAATCAATAGAGGGAACATAAATGCCATTATTGCTCCCCAACACAAAACAGATTTATGTGTCCTTCTACTGACGCATAATTCATATATTCATACATCAAATTAAAGACATGTAGTGGGGTGGGAAAGCAGGTATAAAAAGGGCTTTAAAAACTACAGGTTCAAGCAAAAAATAACTCATTGAGGCAGTGAAGAAATGCTTTAAAGTGCTCAAATTGTGAAGTGAGATACAGGAATGGCACTACTAGCATAAATGTGTAATATATTTTGCATTTTCATGCCCTCCCACTTCCCAAAAACATGCTGGTAGGTGGATGAAAATGTTAACATGTGTGCATAGAGCCCTGCAACGGCCTGTGTTCCATCCAGGGTGAATTCCTGCCAGTGTTCCCAGGATAGGCTATGGATCCTCTGTGATCCTGATCAAGATAAAGCCATTAGAAGAATGAATGATGAATGAATAGAGTAAAAAGCCACTGAGGGTGTGCGTAAAAGTGTTTTTGTCACAGGCAAAAGCATTGCCAAGCCGAACAACTCCCATACCTGTGATAAAATCACTGCAATACATGCTTTTAAGTAGCTTATTGCTTTTATAAAATGGTGACAAAAATAATATAATAAAATCCAGTGTTCAATAAATAAATAATTTAACTATCATTCATGATATTTTCAGTAAACAATACTTTCACCATGCAGTTTGTTCACAGTAAGCTTTGGTTGCTAAGCAACACAATAAGTAAAGATTAGGGCATTCTATGAACAGAACAAGAGCTTATGCACCAATAGGCATAGCTGAGCACTGAGAGCAAGATGAGCACCAAGAAACAGCCAAAGAGAGTCTGACCGGAAATCAAATTCATCTGCTTTCATGCATAGCAGATCCACGAATCCAGATTTACTGACCATCTGTTTTCATGGGAGAGTGAGAGCAAAAGTTAAGCAGAATAATATGGTTTCTACAGGAAATTATTTGGCATGATAAACCCCAATGGGCATTAGAAATAGCAAAAATAAAAATAAACAGGACATTATTCTTGGAGGCATACAATATAAAATGCTTTGAATTCAGTTCAGTGTAATGGGATAATCTGTACATCACAGTCCGTGGGAAAAGAAAAAAAAAAAAACACATTATGCTGTGAATGGATTCTGACAAAAAGACAAAAATGATAAAGAAATCTGGTTTTAACCAATTTGTGTTTTTCTAACTATCACATATTTTGATATCTTTATTTCACCATAGTGATATGTATAAATTATTTCATTTAATTTCTTACATTGCTTATGCTTTCTGCAGAGATACAGTTGGGTAATTTGGGGTAAACATGGAGCCAGTTTAACATGAACAGCTGTGAAAATAGTCCAAACATCAGTCTGCCTAAAGGTAGAATTTTATGGAAGTTTGGCATGTTGACTTGATAACCCTATAAAATAATTGTATGTCAGAATTCAGTGCTGGAGGACAGCTGCTTTTTTTTTTTTGTATTTTGAGCACACCAAATTCAGTGTCTAAAAACCCTGATAATTAGCTGATGAGGCGAATCAAGTGTTAAATGAGGCAGAATACTAAAATGTGCAGTGCTGTGGCCCTTCAGGACTGGACTCTAACACCTGGACTAGAACAAGGAGAGTGGCTGTTGATCTAAACCTGGAGCTGGACACTCGAGCTAATTAAAAGCCTTGGAATGGGTGTGTTCTCAATACCCATGCATGGAATAGAGACCAGGTATATATAAATAAAAACAAAAAGCACTAAAAGCACTGAACGGGGTTCATTCATTTCACAATACCTTTCAGCATCTATAGAGGATTATGTTGCATATTACGAGGACCAATGATGATGATGATGGGTGCACTTCAGGAGAGTGGGAGAAATATGACAGCATCTATCAGAAGCTAGGCAGGCAGGCAGAAGAAGCAAGTGCAAAAGAGAGTCTGCCAAGGACGTTTTAGTGTGCTGCCAGGCTTCAATGATGTACGGACCTAGCAATAAACCAAAATCCAAGAAATGTGTTCTCCTCTACTGCAGTCTGAGTTCAGACTAGCAAAAATTTTCATCTACTGTTAAAACAATGCAGTATTGTAGCACAGGAACACTGGACAAACAATTACTATGATATCGACCATAAAAACCAAACCCTCATCATTTCATTTCAAAGTTAACACTCTTGCTCTGTTCACCATGTAGGTATCCGAGATATACCAATGAGTCGTTTGTGAATGAGCTAGCTCTTTGAGTCCTTTAGGCAAATGTTGAGATCCTATTTTAATTTACAAGTTTTTCTTTTTTCTTTAAGATATAGACAATAATGTAACTCTTGCAACATCTGAGCTGTTTGTGCGAATGTGTGTGACTATTAGCTGTGTGTATTGGGCGGCATGATAGGGAGCATTCGCCGGCATTTCTTGTTGAAGATTACGCATAATAGTATGTAGAAAAGGTGAGAGGTTATCAGGATAAATGGAACTGAAGCACAAGCACAGCAGACACAATAAGAATGCATGAATAGTTACTGTACTGGTTAATGCACATTTGTTGTGCCTTGCAAATTTTAAATAGATTTGATAAAAACACAATGCGGGCGGCACGGTGGTGTAGTGGTTAGCGCTGTCGCCTCACAGCAAGAAGGTCCGGGTTCGAGCCCCGTGGCCGGCGAGGGCCTTTCTGTGCGGAGTTTGTATGTTCTCCCCGTGTCCGCGTGGGTTTCCTCCGGGTGCTCCGGTTTCCCCCACAGTCCAAAGAGATGCAGGTTAGGTTAACTGGTGACTCTAAATTGACCGTAGGTGTGAATGTGAATGGTTGTCTGTGTCTATGTGTCAGCCCTGTGATGACCTGGCGACTTGTCCAGGGTGTACCCCGCCTTTCGCCCGTAGTCAGCTGGGATAGGCTCCAGCTTGCCTGCGACCCTGTAGAAGGATAAAGCGGCTAGAGATAATGAGATGAGATGAGTATTGTGGCTTGGCGATTTAAATAGCAATTATGTTAATTACAATTAAAATCAATGAGCTGTCATTGATCACTTCTTGTTTCATAGGATCATCCTTTTGAACATTAAATTTTTAGCCATAATCAACTTGTTGGGCATGCAGGGCATGAAGAAGTGTGACTTCACTCTGTTGTAAGCAGTAGTAAATGTTCTATGTTTGAGCAATACATTTTTGAACAATTACGTTAACTAATGATGAGAGCTATGCTGAAGTGACCCATACATGTCAACCCCTCACGGCTCTCACCTGTACTCCCTGGTAAAGAAATCCATAATTTCCATACCAAATCCATAGTAATATTTCATGCATAATAAAAATGTATCAGATCTTACCTAATATATGCACTGGTTTATTTCTGTACATCCATATGTACTGTTAACACTCAATTAAACAACAGTCAGTGTTTTCTTAACCATATATATATATATATATATATATATATATATATATATATATATATATATATATATATATATATATAGACTGTTGTTTATCAAACTTTTAAAAAAAATATATCAGACATTATCAATACGAAAGGAAATATTAATTCCACATAATTACAAATGTTTTTAAAACAAATTACATGCAACTTATATTAAAAGGAATATTTCAGACATAATTAACACAAAAGGGATAATATTTATTTCTCATAAATAACATACATGATATGCAACTTTTTAACATGTATACTTCAGACATTAATCATACAAAGGAGATAATTGTGCGTAACAGAGTTAAAGAATTTTTTATTCATATATTAAAGCCTATTTACAAATACATAATCACATCAGGCATTTAATTTTTTTCTCATCTCTTGATTTTAAATGATCATCTCATTAGTATTACGATCATCATGCATCTTTAAAACAAAGTTATATTTCAGAAATTATTCATACAAATAGAAATGTATTTATTCTATATTCATTAAAATGGACATAACATACTTACTGTAATACTTCATCCAAAGTTTTGAAAACTGACTCCACTGTACCAATGTTACACACTGGCATGTCCAAAATTCTGGATCGAGCACCAACATTCACGTCAAAAATTCGGACAAGCACTGCCAGTCTCTTGTCACTCTTTTTATCATTGCTTTCATCAATCATTACAGAAAAGGGCATAGTCTTACAATGATCTATCACTGGAGAAGTGGCCTCTTGTGCTAGACTTCGTTTTATAATCTGAGTCGCCTTGGTCCATTTACAGCTGAATTTCTTTGCTAGATCACTATCTGGAAATAGTGTAGGGACGAGTTCCGTGAAATGGTCTGCGACGGACATCGGGAGGTTGTGTTGAGCAATGAAATTGCAAAATGCCACTTCTGATTTTAAGATAGTGTCAGATACAACCTTTGTTGGCTTTTGCGTGAAGAAATTAATTGACGGCTGTCTCTTTTTCTGGTTTGCATTTTTCACATGCATTTGAGATTTCATGTGTTCCCTCACGTCGTAAATTCCAGAGGCAAACACTTTCACGTCTCTACAACAAATTGTGCAGTTGACATACTCAGCACCCATTTTGGAAGCGATAATTATTCCATTGAATGTTTGTCCATTCGGGAAGAAAGCGACCTCCAGTTTTAGATGTTTTGAGTTTTTTCTTCGGTGGTGCCGACATCTTGACCTCTTGACCTGTCTATTGTTACACTACATGTGCTGTTATTTCACGCTCGGTGTGCAGGAAAATCACAATTGTTCATGCTCAAACATTCGGAATGGCTTGTTGGTACTAGCGGAAGTACCGGTTGAGTAATTCTAAATGTAGAAAATGGCGGCTCCCATGCATTTTCGTATTTCATGACGATTTTTTTGATGGTAATAAATCAAAATAATTTTAAGGTGAAAATGTAGAAAAATCCGTAGTTGAATACCACTACGCCCGTACCATTTTTAAAATGCCAAAATCTGTAGGGAATATGGGAAATCTGTAGGGGTTGACATGTATGGTGACCACCACCACCTTAATCAACAGTGTGGCTTGCTAACCTAGCCAAAATATTTGATGGGTTCTAACTAGCTAGCTCTTGTTAACTTGTGTATTTAAAACAGGCAGTCAGTCACTACCGAATATCAAAGTAGATTTTAGCTCGAATACAAAGCTTTCATACTTTTCAAAACCGCTTTTCAAAACAGTAGCTAAGCTTGCTAATGGGTTCCTGTACATGTTTCCACAAGCTGGATGTTGAGCTGTGAAATAATTTGAAGATCATCTCATCTCATTCATTCATCTCATTATTTCTAGCCACTTTATCCTGTTCTACAAGGTTGCAGGCAAGCTGGAGCCTATCCCAGCTGATTATGGGCGAAAGGCGGGGTACACCCTGGACAAGTCACCAGGTCATCACAGGGCCGACACATAGACACAGACAACCATTCACACTCACATTCACACCTACGGTCAATTTAGAGTCACCAGTTAACCTAACCTGCATGTCTTTGGACTGTGGGGGAAAACGGAGCACCCGGAGGAAACCCACACGGACACGGGGAGAACATGCAAACTCCGCACAGAAAGGCCCTCGCCGGCCACGGGGCTCGAACCCGGACCTTCTTGCTGTGAGGCGACAGCGCTAACCACTACACCACCGTGCCGCCCCTAATTTGAAGAGCATAATCACCTTATTTGAAACATACAGTTGTAATCAGACATTTACATACAGTTTAGAAAAAAGACACAAAAAGTTTTTTTTCCTCCATATCAGACAGTAAAATTAAGGAAACTTTTCCTGTTTTAGGTCAGTTAGGATCCCGCATCCATAACCACTTATCCTGTGCAGGGTCGTGGGAGCCTATCCCAGCTGACTATGGGCGAGAGGCGGGGTACACCCTGGACAAGTCACCAGATCATTATAGGGCTAACACAGAGACAAGCAACCATTCACACCTATGGTCAATTTAGAGCCACTATTTAGCCTAACTTGCATGTCTTTGAACTCTAGGGGAAACTGGAGCACCTGGAGGAAACATCCACTGGGCTCGAACCCAGAACCTTCTTGCTGTGAGGTGACAGTGCTAACCACTACACCACCGTGTCACCTAGGATCCCCCAATTTTTTTTATTTGTAAAATGTGAGAATAATCAGAGAGATAATTTGTTAGAGAATTTTTAATTACTTTCATCAAAGTCAGAAGTTTACATACACTTGGTTAGTATTTTGGAGAACTGCCTTTGAACTGTTTAACTTGGATCAAGCATTTTGGGTAGCCTTCTACAAGTTTCTCACAATATCTTGCTGGAATTTTGACCCATTCTTCCTGATAGAACTGGTAGAATTGAGTCAAATTTGTGGGCCTTCTTGCTCGCACATGCCTTTTCAGTGCCACCCACAAATTTTCTATAGGTTTGAGGTCAGGGCTTTGTGATGGCCACTCCAATACCTTCACTTTGCTGTCCTTAAGCCACTTTGTAACTAATTTAGGAGCAGTGGCGGCTGGTAGTCTTTCAAACAGGGGAGGCTGGTCGGTTACGATATTTCCAGTTTTTAAAAGAAAAAAGAAAAAACACATCAATTTTGCCCATACTCTTGCCTCTGATCTGGCTGATTGTTGGCAGGGTCACAAACTGTGAAATAACAGGTTCTTTTGGCCCATTAGCCTACTGTCCAATATACATGATGGTGGTGTTGGGGGGGTATATTTTAACATTTTATATTTTAAAATTGTGGCATGTTGTTTAAAAATTGATCATTATTGAAAGCAGCTCTTTGTCAGGAACCTCAGCAGTAACAGCAGAGTGTTCTGGAATAGGCACAAGCACTGACCTTGGGGAGCCAAACAGAGCTGGGTGCCACACATTTCATTCAATGACACTTTCCCTATATTTTACTTATTTTGACTGAGAAAATGTTTTAGTGACAATTTTGATAACCCTTCACTTTTAATCCAGGTCTGTAGTGTGAAATGTTCTCAGCTGTGTTTTTGTTTAAAAATGTTTTCCAAATTGTAGCTGTGTTTAATTCATATCCAGAAAAATATATATTCCAATATAATATACTCAGCATAAACATTTTAAATAGATTCTATATTTTTGGTCCATCCATGACATATTACTAAAGTAGCCTATTTACTGTTGTTGATGTGGGTCACTTGCTGTTACCCAATTCACTTTCTCGTACCAGGAGAGCTGAAAGGAACGAGTATTATTCCCTACCTTTTTCACCAAGTCAATTTGAGGCGTTGGTCTACCCTGCTCTTTAATTTTAATTTTTTCCTCGAAAGGAAGACTGACAAATGGCTTCGCCAAAATTAAATCAGCAATGCTTGGCATCCGTGCACAGCTTTCTTGCTAGCTGACTAGCCCCCTCAAGTTCAAGTTCAGTCACTCAAATAAACGAAATTTCTGAAACTAAGATAGCAAACTTGACAACACTATATTTACACTTTATTTACAATGAAAATATATACAAACTAAAAAAGCTGGTAGAAACCGTATGTAATGAATGAAATCGAAATGTTAGCTGATCTCTTACAATACACCACAGCACTTGCGAATCCGCATGGGACTGAACTGAAATTCACCACTGCCTGTCTATATTTGAAACGAGCTGTCAATCAAAGAAAATATCCGGCCACTTTCACCAATCACCAGTCTCCTCGCAGAAAGCTTTGCCATGTCCCTCCCACTGTGAGGCTGGGAGTCCGGTGGGCGGGCGTTTTCGCAATATTTGTCCAATAATTGTCTTGCATTTTGATATTGAAAAGCGCATAGCTCCCAAATGCCATTGAAGTGCACTGAGGCTGGGCTGCATCGCGCTGTCACGAGGGGGAAAAACTCACGCACACATTAGGCGAACTGGGGAAAGTTATAACGGAATGATTTCGCACTGTAGTTGTGTTGAGCACGTATATTTCTATGATTCTGGATCTGAAATAGCAATGTTATAAGGTCGGCTATAACATAAGCCTAGCGCAATTCATCCTACACGATGTTCGTCATTTTTAGAGGAGGCTGAGCCTCCCTCGTTGTCTTAGAGCAATCGCCCGTGTTTAGGAGGCATGCTTGGGGTCATTGTCCATTTGGAAGACCCATCCATGCCAACTTTTTGGCTGAGGTCTTGAGATGTTGCTTGAATATATCCACATAATTTTCTTTACTCATGACGCCGTCTATTTTGCGACATGCACCAGTCCCTCCTGTAGCAAAGCAGCCCCACAACATGATGCTGCCACCCCCATACTTCATGGTTGGGATGGTGCTCTGAGGCTTGCAAGCTTCCCCCTTTCTCCTCCAAACACAATGATGATCATTATGACCAAACAGTTCAATTTTTGTTTCATCAGACCATAGCACATGTCTCCAAAAATTAAAATCTTTGTCCCCATGTGCAGCTGCAAATTGTAACCTGGCTTTTTTATGGTGGTTTTGGAGCAGTGGCTTTCTCCTCACTGAGTGACCTCTCAGCTCATGTTGGTACAGAACTCATTTTACTGTGGATAATAATACTCTCTTACTGGTCTTACTGGTCTTTCGCTGTTGTTCTGGGTTTCATTTGCACATTTTGCACCAAAGCACGTTCATCTCTGGGACACAGAAGCCATCTCCTTCCTGAGCAGTATGATGGCTGTGCGCTCCCATGGTGTTTATACATTGGTGCTTGAAAATTTGTGAACCCTTTAGAATTTTCTATATTTCTGCATAAATATGACCCAGAGACCATCACTGCCTACATGAGGAAGTGCATGGACGACGTTACAGTCACCAGAACCATCTCCATTCGGGCCAATCAGAAGCCATGGCTGACAGGGGAAGTCCATAGGCTCCTGTGGGCTCGGAACGCTGCCTTCAGAGCTGGGGACGAGGTGGGCCTGAGGACAGCTAGGGCCAATCTGTCACGAGGCATCAGGGTGGCCAAGAGACAGTATTCCAGGCACATTGCTGACCATTTCAACAACAGCAGAGACACCAGGAACCTGTGGCGGGGGATCCAGACCATCACAGACTACAAGCCCTCGCCGCAGACCTGTGACAACTCCACGTCTCTGCTGAATCAGTTGAATGACTTTTTCACTTGCTTTGAGGCAGACAACAGCACCACGGCACAGAAGACCTCACCACCTCCCGGCGACCAGGTGTTGATGCTGTCCCCTGACAGTGTGAGGAGAGCTCTCAGGACGACAAATGCACGAAAAGCCCCGGGTCCTGATAACATTCCTGGTTGTGTCCTGAGAGACTGTGCCGAGGAGCTCACAGATGTCTTTACAGACATCTTCAACATCTCGTTGAGCCAGGCTGTTGTCCCCACGTGCCTCAAAACCACCACCATCATCCCGGTCCTGAAGAAGCCAGCTCCCTCCTGCTTCAATGACTACTGCCCTGTCGCACTCACTCCCATCCTCATGAAGTGCTTCGAGCGGCTAGTCATGCGGCATATCAAGTCTGCCCTTCCCCCTGCCCTGGACCCTTTCCAGTTTGCATATCAGTCCAACCGTTTGACCGATGATGCCATCTCCACTGCCCTCCACTCAGCCCTCACCCACCTGGAGACAAAAGACTCGTATGTCAGAATGCTGTTCATAGACTTTAGCTCAACATTCAACACAATCATTCCTCAGCAGCTTATTCATAAACTGGACCAGCTGGGACTCAACACCTCCCTGTGCAACTGGCTGCTGGACTTCCTGACGGGGAGACCACAGACTGTATGGGTCGGCAGCAACTCCTCCAGCACCATCACACTGAACACGGGGGCCCCCCCAAGGATGTGTGCTAAGCCCCCTCCTCTTCACTCTGCTGACCCACGACTGCACACAAACATCCAACTCTAATCTCTTTGTTAAGTTTGCGGATGACACGACTGTGGTGGGTCTCATCAACAATGGCGATGAGACAATCTACAGGAGTGAGGTGAGCCGCTTGGCCATGTGGTGCAAGGACAACAATCTCTGTCTGAACGTGGAGAAGATGAAGGAGATTGTTGTTGACTTCAGGAGAGAGCACACCCAGCATGCTCCACTATCTATCAACGGTGCTGCAGTGGAGAGGGTGAGCAGCACCAAGTTTCTGGGTGTGCACATCTCTGAAGACCTGTCCTGGAGCAACAACACCACATCACTGGCCAAAAAAGCCCAACAGCGTCTGTACTTCCTCCGCAAACTGAGGAGAGCAAGAGCCCCGGACCCCATCATGCACACTTTCTACAGAGGCACCATCGAGAACATTCTGACCAGCTGCATCACCGTGTGGTACGGCACCTGCACCGTGTCCTGCTGCAAGTCTCTGCAGCACATTGTGAGAGCAGCTGAGAGGATCATTGGTGTCTCTCTCCCTTCTCTAATGGATATTTATAACTCCCGCCTCACCTGCAAAGCCATCAGGATTGCAGGTGATCCCACCCACCCATCTCACAGCCTCTTCAGTCTGCTGCCGTCGGGGAGGAGACTGCGGAGTCTCCGGGCCAAAACCAGCAGGCTCAAGAACAGTTTCTTTCACCAGGCAGTCAGGAGGCTCAACTCCCTCCCTGTTCTGCCCCTCCTCCCCCCTCTGCCCCCTGCCACAGATTCTGCTCGCACTCCCCCCTGCCCCCCCTTCAGCATCTGACATGTCATCCTCACAGTTTCTCCCCCCCAAACACACACACACACACACACACACATCTCATCGTTCATTAGCACACTGAACTCAGGGACCGCACATCTCATTTTACCTCACTCATTTGCACTATTCCACACTACATCACCTTAACAGCTGCTAGTTTGTTTATACTGCTTATTTCATGTTTACCTGCTATACCTCAAGTGCCCTTGACTGTTTGTTTATTTGCACCAATTTACGTGTGTATATATGAGTGTTTAGTCTATGTCTAGTTCTTATCTAGTGTTTATACTGTTTATTTATACTGTTTATATTGTTTGTCTGAGTGTCTAGTCTATGTCTAGTTCTTATCTTGAGTGTTTATACTGTTTATATTGTTTGTTTTTTCAGTTATTCTATTTTTATTTATTGCATTGCCTGTTTGCACCTTCGGTCGGAGAGGACTGAAATTTCATCCGTGCTGTATGTCAAGCATGTATAGCATATTTGACAATAAAGTTGACTTGACCTAAAACATCATCAGATTTTCACACAAGTCCTAAAAGTAGATAAAGAGAACCCAGTTCAGCAAATGAGACAAAAATATTATACTTGGTCATTTATTTATTCAGGAAAATGATCCAATATTACACATCTGTGAGTGACAAAAGTATTTGAACTGCTAGGATTAGCAGTTAATTGGAAGGTGAAATTAGAGTGAGGTGTTTTCAATCAATGGGATAACAATCAGGTGTGAGTGGGCACCCTGTTTTATTGAAAGAACAGGGATCTATCAAAGTCTGATCTTCACAACACATGCTTGTGGAAGTGTATCATGGCATGAACAAAGGAGATTTCTGAAGACCTCAGAAAAAGCGTTGTTGATGCTCATCAGGCTGGAAAGGTTACAAAACCATCTCTAAAGAGTTTGGGCTCCACCAATCCCCAGTCAGACAGACTGTGTACAAATGGAGGAAATTCAAGACCATTGTTACCCTCCCCAGGAGTGGTCGACCAACAAAGATCATTCCAAGAACAAGGCGTGTAATAGTCGGCGAGGTCACAAAGGATCCCAGGGTAAGTTCTAAGCAACTGAAGGCCTCTCTCACATTGGCTAATGTTAATGTTCATGAGTCCACCATCAGGAGAACACTGAACAACAATGGTGTGTATGGCAGAGCTGCAAGGAGAAAGCCACTGCTTTCCAAAAAGAACATCGCTGCTCTTCTGCAGTTTGCTAAAGATCACGTGGACAAGCCAGAAGGCTATTGGAAAAATGTTTTGTGGATGGATGAGACCAAAATAGAACTTTTTGGTTTAAATGAGAAGCGTTATGTTTGGAGAAAGGAAAGCACTGCATTCCAGCATAAGAACCTTATCCCATCTGTGAAACATGGTGGTGGTAGTATCGTGGTTTGGGCCTGTTTTGCTGCATCTGGGCCAGGACGGCTTGCCATCATTGATGGAACAATGAATTCTGAATTATACCAGCGAATTCTAAAGGAAAATGTCAGGACATCTGTCCATGAACTGTATCTCAAGAGAAGGGTGGGTCATGCAGCAAGACAATGACCCTAAGCACACAAGTCGTTCTACCAAAGAATGGTTAAAGAAGAATAAAGTTAATGTTTTGGAATGGCCAAGTCAAAGTCCTGACCTTAATCCAATCGAAATGTTGTGGAAGGACCTGAAGCGAGCAGTTCATGTGAGGAAACCCACCAACATCCCAGAGTTGAAGCTGTTCTGTATGGAGGAATGGGCTAAAATTCCTCCAAGCCGGTGTGCAGGACTGATCAACAGTTACCGGACACGTTTAGTCGCAGTTATTGCTGCACAAGGGGGTCACACCAGATACTGAAAGCAAACGTTCACATACTTTTGCCACTCACAGATATGTAATATTGGATCATTTTCCTCAATAAATAAATGACCAAGTATAATATTTTTGTCTCATTTGTTTAACTGGGTTCTCTTTATCTACTTTTAGGACTTGTGTGAAAATTTTATGATGGTTTAGGTCATATTTATGCAGAAATATAGAAAATTCTAAAGGGTTCACAAACTTTCAAGCACCACTGTACCTGCATATTATTCTTTGAACAGATGAATGTGGGACCTTCAGGCATCTGGAAATTGTACCCAAGGATGAACCAGGCTTGTGAAGATCCACAATTCATTTCCTGATATCTTGGTTGATTTCTTTTGCTTTTCTCATGATGTCATGCAAAGAGGCCCTTGTGTTTGAAGGTGTGCCTTAAAATACACCCACAGGTGTGCCTCCAATTAACTCAAATGATGTCAATTAGCCTATCAGAAGCTTCTAATGCCAAAACATCATCATGTGGAATGCTCCAAGCTGTTTAAAGTCACAGTCAACTTAGTGTATGTAAACTTCTGACTTCGATGAAAGTAATAAAAAAAATTCTCTGAAAAATTCTCTCTCTGATTATTCTGACATTTTACAAATTAAAAAAAAAAAAAATTGGGGGATCCTAACTGACCTAAAACAGGAAAAGTTTCCTCAATTTTACTGTTGGACATGGAGTTTATGTGTCTTTTTTTTCTAAACTGTGTGTAAGCTTCTGGTTGCAACTGTATAAAACTGAAGATACCTGAAAATTTGGGCCAGGGATGTGCTTCTGTCACCACTGTTTCAGACATTGCTTCTGAGTAAGCACTTGACATGTGAAGTGACCTTCAGCAGGACACTGCTTTATTTTGATTGGGTCTCAAAATTATTTACAATTTTGCACATACTCTCTTTTGATTCACTTGCTGTCTCCTGCAGTTACTTTTTAAATAAATGTGTCATGCCAATGCTGGAATTCTGGTGTTGGACTCCCAGACTCCAATTCCTAGACTGCAGTCATCTCTGCCATCTGACAAAATGTAGTGAAGTTGGATCATTTTTTTAAAAAGTAAAAGTACTATGATTTAATTATGTTACCATTCCTACTACCACTGCAGTAAAACTATCCTGAGGCCCTTGCTGCAAGTCACGAGGAGGATAGGACACATTACCACTGTAGTAAACTGCATACTCAAATACTGTAATGGATGAACATGTAGTTCATGACTTTCCACCTCTGGTTAATTCTAATGGTTAATTTTAATCTCAGAAATAACTCATTTCTCTCTCAAATGTGATACCTAAATAAAACACAGGTGAGACTCACCACTAAGTATATCAAAGCAACCTTCGAACAATACAATTTTCCTTTGGGAATGAAATGGGAATTTTCTTTCCATGGCTTACTAGGAAGCAGGTTCAGCTGTGATAGACACTCGTGATTGTGATTGGTTAATTTTGTTTCTCACTACAGCAGTCACAGCCAATAAAATGTAATTAAGCAAAATGCACATGTCATGATGATGACCCAATGACTGTATAAAACATGGACAGTGTAACAAAGCAACCACAGGTCTAGTGCCCCTGCTGGCTGGCTGCAGTATAATATGTAGCACTGCCCATCCCCATGTGTTTCAATGGCAAAATAGCCTATTTTCCATGTCATTTTTGTCATCTAAACTCTCTTTCTTTTCCCTATATTGATATCTGTACATTCTTTGTTTTACCTTGAAATTAGTTTTTAAAAATTTATCCTACTATATTGTATGAAGGCATGGATACATATGGGAATAAAATGATTGACAGCCTTTGTGACACACTTGACCTTGGTATTGGGAGAAGGAGGCAGGGCTACGAAATGAGTAGGTGTACCTGACTTCGACTTTCGTCTGTACTGTGAAAAATCTGGCTCCAAATTTGAAAAAATGGTGGAGGATTTTTTTGCTTCAGTTTTGTTGAACAGAATGGCATGGAGGATTTTTTTATTTTTATTATTTTTTAGAGTCATTATGTTGACCTTGTTGGCCTTTTATGAGCATCATCCATTGCCTATACCACTTATCCATCAGGGTTGTGGAGGAATCTGAAGTCAACCCCAGTGAGAGGTGGAGTACACCCTAGGCAGGTCACCAAACTATTGCAGGGCTAACAAAGAGACGAACAACCATTCACATTTGCACCTATGGGAAATTTAGAGTAGCCAGTTGACCTAACCTGCATATCTTTGGACTGTGGGAGGAAACCGGAGCACCTGGAAGAAACCCATACAGGCACAGGGAGAACATGCAAACTCTACTCACAGAAAGGCCCCTGTCTACTGCCAGGTCCTAACCCAGAAACTTCTTGGTGTGAGGTGACAGTGCTAACCACTGCACCACCGAGTCGCCCATGAGCATCATCATCATCATTATTATCCATCCATTATCTGTAACCGCTTATCCTGTGCAGGGTCGCAGGCAAACTGGAGCCTATCCCAGCTGACTATGGGTGAAAGGCAGGGTACACCCTAAACAAGTCTCCAGGTCATCACAGGGCTGACACATAGACACAGACAACCATTCACACTCACATTCACACCTACGGTCAATTTATAGCCACTAATTAACCTAACCTGCATGTCTTTGGACTGTAGGGGAAACTGGAGCACCCGGAGGAAACCCACGCACACACAGGGAGAACATGCAAACTCCACACAGAAAGGCCCCTGCCGGCCACTGGGCTCGAACCCAGAACCTTCTTGCTGTCAGTGCTAACCACTACACCACCATGCCGCCCATTATTATTATTATTATTATTATTATATAGTCATCTGTATATCATGCCAACAACTCATTAATACACATTTGTAATGTAATGGAAATTTCTAATAAACACTTCAGAACGCTAACAGTTGTCTTTTCAGTCATTTATTATAGTAGATCATATAAAGATATATAAAATAGGAAAGGAAAGGAAAGGAAAGGAAAGGAAAGGAAAGGAAAGGAAAGAGAAGAATAGAAGAAGACACCACTTCTGATGATGCCGAGAGTATGCGCACTCTGAGTTGTGTTTTAGGAATGTTATCTATTATACTCTGAAAGCATTCGCTCACTGCTTGTGTCTTCACGTGATTGGCTCAAGATTTTCTATGAAGCTTTGTTAAAGTGTGCACCTGGCGTGCTCTGGTATGTGCAGGCGGATGCGAGTTAGGGAGAGCTCAAGCTCCCTGCTTATCACCACTGAGGTCAGGAAAGGTGGTTACATCATGAGAAGATGCGTAGTTAGGACGAACTCAAGCACCCTGCTCATTACCACCAAGGCCACAGAAAAGCGATTACAGCATGTGGAAAAACATCTCTTCTCAGTAACTAAGCCACTTTAGTTCAACATACAGAAACACATAGAATAATAATGTTCATCCATTAAGTCACTTGAGCTCAACATACAGGAACACAGAGAATAATAATGTTCGTCCATTAAATTTCCCTCACAGTAACTGCTGTAAAATATTTCTCCGAACATCCCACTTAGCTACGGCTCTCGAGCAACAGTTTTAACAAGTTATTACAGTATATCCTGTCTGTTCCTTCAAGAAGCTAGAAAGAAAGCTTTGTCACATGCACACTTCAAGTGAGATTCATCCTCTGAATTTAACCCATCTGAAGCAGTGAACACAGTGGGGCAGCCATACTAGCTACAGCGCCCGGGCAGCAGTCAGGGGTTAAGTTCCTTGCTCAAGGGCACTTCAGCCCAAGGCCGCCCCACGTTAACTGAACTGCATGCCTTTGAACTGTGGGGGAAACCGGAGCACCTGGAGGAAACCCGGGCTGACATGGGGAGAACATGCAAACTCCACACAGAAAGGAACCCAGAACCTTCTTGCTGTGAGACGACAGTGCTAACCACTGCACCACCGTGCCGCCCATGAGCATCAACATCATCATCATCATCATCATTATTATTCATCCATCCATCCATTATCCGTAACCGCTTATCCTGTGCAGGGTCGCAGGCAAGCTGGAGCCTATCCCAGCTAACTATGGGCGAAAGGCGGGGTACACCCTGGACAAGTCGCCAGGTCATTGCAGGGCTGACACATAGACACAGATAACCATTCACACTCACATTCACACCTACGGTCAATTTAGAGTCACTAAACCTAACCTGCATGTCTTTGGACTGTAGGGGAAACCGGAGCACCCAGAGGAAACCGACACAGACACGGGGAGAACATGCAAACTCCACAGAGAAAGGCCCCCGCCGTCCACTGGGCTCGAACCCAGAACCTTCTTGCTGTGAGGCGACAGTGCTAACCACTACACCACCAGGTGCAAGCGAACCTGAGCACATGAAATCTTCATTCATCATTATCTCTAGCCGCTTTATCCTTCTACAGGGTCGCAGGCAAGCTGGAGCCTATCCCAGCTGACTACGGGCGAAAGGCGGGGTACACCCTGGACAAGTCGCCAGGTCATCACAGGGCTGACACATAGACACACAACCATTCACACTCACATTCACACCTACGGTCAATTTAGAATCACTAGTTAACCTGCATGTCTTTGGACTGTAGGGGAAACCGACACAGACACGGGGAGAACATGCAAACTCCACACAGAAAGGCCCCCGCCGGCCACGAGGCTCAAACCCAGAACCTTCTTGCTGTGAGGCGACAGCGCTAACCACCACACCACCAGGTGCAAGCGAACCTGAGCACATGAAATCTTCTCATCTCATTATCTCTAGCCGCTTTATCCTTCTACAGGGTCGCAGGCAAGCTGGAGCCTATCCCAGCTGACTACGGGCGAAAGGCAGGGTACACCCTGGACAAGTCGCCAGGTCATCACAGGGCTGACACATAGACACAGACAACCATTCACACTCACATTCACACCTACGGTCAATTTAGAGCCACCAGTTAACCTAACCTGCATGTCTTTGGACTGTGGGGGAAACCGGAGCACCCAGAGGAAACCGACACAGACACGGGGAGAACATGCAAACTCCACAGAGAAAGGCCCCCGCCGTCCACTGGGCTCGAACCCAGAACCTTCTTGCTGTGAGGCGACAGTGCTAACCACTACACCACCAGGTGCAAGCGAACCTGAGCACATGAAATCTTATGATGGATAAATCATCTCTCTCTAGCCACGTTCTATCCTGTTCTACAGGGTCGCAGGCAAGCTGGAGCCTATCCCAGCTAACTACGGGCGAAAGGCGGGGTACACCCTGGACAAGTCGCCAGGTCATCACAGGGCTGACACATAGACACACAACCCTTCACACTCACATTCACACCTACGGTCAATTTAAAATCACTAGTTAACCTGCATGTCTTTGGACTGTAGGGGAAACCGACACAGACACGGGGAGAACATGCAAACTCCACACAGAAAGGCCCCCGCCGGCCACTGGGCTCGAACCCAGAACCTTCTTGCTGTGAGGCGACAGCGCTAACCACCACACCACCAGGTGCAAGCGAACCTGAGCACATGAAATCTTATGATGGATAAATCATTTAAAAACAATTCTAGGACAAGAGATGGTCCGAGAGTCATGTGACAAGCCCATTCTTTTGATTAATGTCTTTAACAGTTTCATTCAGCCCATGTTAAAGGGAACTGATCTCAGATCAGAGGAGAAGCGCAGCAGACTCGGCTCCTTCTCCTGCCGCAGGTTTGGCTCCGCCCTCCGCGCGCGTCATTGGCTATATCTTTTTAAGTATTCACTGTGAGCTCGTATTATTGGGCAGATTCTTACACAACTGGTTTCATAAACTCTGATGTGGAAGAAGTTGTGTAAACAAGAATAGAAAAAGAAGAAAAAAAATTCAGGGACAGCTCTGGAGCACACAAGAGTGGTTCTGGAAATCCGCTGAGAATCGCACCGGAGGAAACCTTTCAGCTCACCGGAGACGTCTGATTCCTGGAGGAGTGTGAGTGTGCTGCTCCTGGGGCTCCTGGGGCTCTCGGCATGTCCCTGTAGAAAGTTTACCAGCGGACCATCATCATCACCATTGCATGCTGCGTGCGCATTTTCTCTCACAACACACCAGTCATTTATCAGTAATGTCGCTATCTGATGTTTTGTAGATGACAGGAGAAGTTATTTTCTTTCTTTCTGAAATCTGAAAGAGATATAGAATAGAATAGAATAGAATAGAATGCCTTTATTGTCACTATACACATGTACAATGAGATTAAAGATTTGTTCAGCATCAGGGTCAGTCAGTGATCATTTTGTTTCCTGAGCCATCATTTTTGAACTTTTTGCATGAGATAGGTTTCTTCTTCTTCTTCTTCTTCTTCTTCTGTTGTTGTTGTTGTTGTTGTTGTTGCCTAGTTTGAAATGATTCATGAAAAACCATGCACTGAGCTGTAAATGATCTGTTTGCTTCCTGTAGACTAATAAGAGAAGAGCAGTGCTATAGCATCATTGATTCAGAAATGAATCTATGCCTGAGAAGTTTGCTTGCTGTCAGTGTTTGTAGCTGAAGTCCTTCAAGGGTAGAAGAGTCTCGGGTTCATCAACTGATGCTGCAGCACTTTGACGCAGTCATTTATGCGAAAATGATGTAAAAGCCTGCCTGACGCAAAATGAGAGCAAAACTATCAGGGGCTACATTCAGTACTGTGTAATGTCCAAGGCTACTAAATAACCTGCCTACAAAAGTCAAAATGCTAAAGTTTAATATTCAGCTTTACCACAGAACTGTCGTTTTGTTTATGTTCCCATGTCACATTATGATAAAGTAGTAGCTTGTTCTAAAGTTGTTTCCTACATGATTTATGCTATAAACATGTCTCATTAGGCAAGAATCCAAATGAAAAGTTTATATCTGAGAAATCAGGAGTGCTGAATTAACTCCTGCTTTTACTAAAATGCTACAAGTGCTTAAAGTGAGGGTTTTGTTTGTTTATAGTGATATTTGTATGGGTAGTACTGAGAGTCTTGGACAGTCCACAGCTGCAGTGAGACCCCATATGGCACTTTAAGACGAACAGCATGTGTAAGGAGCCCTTCACCTATATAACGCTCGCCTTTTACTTGTCCTTACTATCCTTTATCGCTGGACAGTCGTTTTATACTATCCATTTAATGTTGTCATAACTTGGCCTGTAATGCAGGTTGGCCTGTTTCCAATTCAGTCCAGAACACATTCTTCAGCAAATACAGCAAAATGCCTTATACACAGCTTAATTTCTGCTCCTTTAATCATCAGCATGACAATGCTTCTTTATTCAAACCCATCGTTTAATATTTTATTTTAAAGACAGCATCAGTACCAGGTGTTGTCCTCTGTCCTTAGAATCGCTGCGTAATAGATAAAACGACACATTCATTTTTCATTGAGCGTTTCCTCTAAGCTGATTCCCACTCCATTAGTCACCATAATGGTTACACCTTTGTGTTTAAGCAATCAGACACTTTCGTTATATCTATTATGTCTGAAACATACAGTAGTAACAAAATAACTGGATTTTGTGTGGATGTGTGTATGCTTTAAATGTTGTTTATTTAACAAGGGCACCTTTGTCACATTGAGGACTTTTGTAATTTGTGTCATCATAGTGCATTATATGAATCCATGCAAACCTTTATACATCTTGCTGCCATGTGAAATTTGCTGTGCTCATTTCTTCTTGCTTTTACATTTCAGTTATTTCTCCCTCACACCTCCCTTTTCTTTTATGTCATTTCTTCATTACTGTTTCACCTCAGTTATGTACCATCGTGCTTCCAGACGTTTAAGCTTCAGTGCCTAGACTTTATCAGTACATCTTCTAAAGTACTAGTCAGTGTGATGAATTCACTCTATACATCTTTTGACAGACCACAGAATCTAGTCCACTACTGCATTTATCCACAGACAATCCACTGTTCAATTTTAAACACTCTCATTCAGTTGACCTCATTTAGTAGATGCTCCAGTGTCTTTGACTCTTGTTTTTGTCACATATGGATTTTGCTGTCCAAAATGTCTGCCCCATGTGCAGTGCGATTGCTTTTACTCTCAGGTCTTAATTTAGACCTGGTCTCTCACCTGCCTTCACTCCTCTGATTCATGCTTTTGCCCTGTAAGTGAAGTGTTGACCAGATAATTGCCTCTTAACAGGGGAAAACATTGAGACATCCTAAATCCAGCTGTCAGTGAAGTGGTGTTTCTTATTGCGCTTTGTGCACACTTGCCCACACAGAGAAGTTTAAAGCTACATCCTGTACAGCAAGCAAAGTAAATACGTGAGCATCAAGCATCTCCTGGTGGTTGGTTATGTTGTTACCACTTAAAGCATCTTTTAACGTATTAGTCTTTGTTTAAGATTTAACAACTACATGTCTGTTTAACCATTTTGTATAATCTGGTCTACTATTTAACATGCTGTAAATTTACAGTATATAAGATGCAATTCACTGGATAAAGATTTATTTTATCTTGTACTGAATGTATTTATGTCTTTTATGTTGTGCACAATTTAAGGTTAAACATAAAATTTACATTTAAGGAACATAAAGTACTTTGCAGTTAATGGCTACTGTCCATGATACATTATAAAAGAATTAAGGCTAACTAATAATTCAAAGACCAAAGGACTTCTCATCTCATCATCTCTAGCCGCTTTATCCTTCTACAGGGTCGCAGGCAAGCTGGAGCCTATCCCAGCTGACTACGGGCGAAAGGCGGGGTACACCCTGGACAAGTCGCCAGGTTATCACAGGGCTGACACATAGACACAGACAACCATTCACACTCACATTCACACCTACGCTCAATTTAGAGTCACCAGTTAACCTAACCTGCATGTCTTTGGACTGTGGGGGAAACCAGAGCACCCGGAGGAAACCCACGCGGACACGGGGAGAACATGCAAACTCCACACAGAGAGGCCCTCGCCGGCCCCGGGGCTCGAACCCAGGACCTTCTTGCTGTGAGGCGACAGCGCTAACCACTACACCACCGTGCCGCCCACCAAAGGACTTAATCCAAGAAATTAAGAATGTATTTGACGTTGTGTAACAGCTGTGGTACCATGGGACTATGCAATTTTATATAGAAAATCAGGAAAAAAAAAAAATCACATTTGACATTTGAGTGTCACTGAGTTTATGATACAAATTAAATGTTGAGTGGTACTTTTAATTTAATAATTGTTTTATTTTGAAAATTGTAACATAACATAAGATTAGCCATGGGTTAGCTGGCTGTTAGACACTCCCAAATCAAGAATTTCAGATTCCAGTAGATGGCTACCTTGCCTAAAAAAAGTGCCTTTCACACGACTTACATGGTGGCGTACCTGGTCAGAAAGGAAACACTAACACTATACATGTGTTCAGCAGGTGACCATGTATGTGTGGATGATAGCGGTAGCTCTCAGTATGGTGGCACAGTGCTTGGCTCAGCGCTCAGAACCCATGTTTGTAGCTGTCACTCAGAGTGTGCTGCCCCCTGACTATGAAAACAACCCCACTCAGCTGAATTATGGCATGGCTGTCACTGATGTGGATGGGGATGGGGACCTGGAAATATTTGTGGCTGGGTGAGTATTTTGTTCTATGTCTGCATCAGAATTTTAAAACACAAGACCTACAAAAGAAAAAAAACCGTTTTGGGACAATAATTGAATTGAAATTAGGTTTTGGTCAAAGCACAGCAGATACTAAATAAGGGGTTTAAGAAGATGAATTTAATAAAAATTTCATCTCATCTCATCTCATTATCTCTAGCCGCTTTATCCTGTTCTACAGGGTCGCAGGCAAGCTGGAGCCTATCCCAGCTGACTACGGGTGAAAGGCGGGGTACACCCTGGACAAGTCGCCAGGTCATCACAGGGCTGACACATAGACACAGACAACCATTCACACTCACATTCACACCTACGGTCAATTTAGAGTCACCAGTTAACCTAAGCTGCATGTCTTTGGACTGTGGGGGAAACCGGAGCACCCGGAGGAAACCCACGCGGAGAACATGCAAACTCCACACAGAAAGGCCCTCGCCGGCCACGGGGCTCGAACCCAGACCTTCTTGCTGTGAGGCGACAGCGCTAACCACTACACCACCGTGCCGCCTAATAAAAAATTTTTTTGAATAATTTCGACTAATTCATATGGATTTATTTTGAAATAGAGGTAATTATATGGCACTCTCTTTTGTTAGGGAGATTTTTGTAAGATTGAAATCCTGCTGTATTTGACAGTGAGGTGTACTGGAGCTATGTAAATAGAGGAAATTACGCATTGGCATGAAGATATGAAGTTTATTTTGGAGTGGTGAATGTATAGTTCACGAGTGAATGAAATGAATGAGTCATATATTTTTCAACATGAGAAGATGCACTTCATATCTTTGCGCCACTGTGTAATATTCTTTATTACATAGACAAATCCACAAAAAAAACCCACACACACAACCAACCCACAAACCCCACAAGTCATCCATCCATCCATCCATCCATTATCTGTAGCTGCTTATCCTGTTCTACAGGGTCATAGGCAAGCTGGAGCCTATCCCAGCTGACTATGGGTGAGAGGTGGGGTACACCCTGGACAAGACGCCAGGTTATCGCAGGGCTGACACAGAGACAAACAACCCTTCACACTCACACCTACGGTTAATTTAGAGCCACCCCACAAGTTAATCAAAAGAATTTTAATTTTGAACCGGTTCGCTATTTTGACGATGCACATCAAGTCAGGGGGAAAACACTGGGAGTGATGTCATCGGAGTGAAATATGTCACTCAGATCTGGGATGTATTTTGTATGAAAAATGCGAGTTTTTCAACACAAGAAGATAAACTTCATATCTTCAAGCTGACATGTGATTTTCTTTTTATTATATAGACACATTCACAAACAAAATGTACCCAAATTTTTTCAAAACAATTAATCAATTTCCTCATGAGTGAAGATGTTGAAAAATATGTTACTCAATGTCCCGGGTGTAGTTCATGTGAAAAATTTGAGTGCCGTATTTCCCAGTAAAACACTTGTGGCTATATAATAATACACAATGCAGGAATTCACAATGACTCTGTTTGAATAGCAAATTTTGTTTTCCACAAATCAAGATATTACCATATTAACCTTGATAGCAGCGTTCATTTTCTTGAAGAGAACTAAGACTGAAAATGTTCATCAATGACATTTTATTCCCTGATGAAAACAAATGTATGCTAACGTTAAAGCTTCATAGTTGGAGAAAGATGCTGTCATACAACCGCATGCAACTGTTATACAACCTCACTTTATAACATTACAGCCTTTTTTGATCACCATGTTCATTTTTCATCCAAATTTTTTATCCTCTAGAAAAATCAGCTGTCCTACTGTCTGTTTTGTTAGGTTGATATAATACTAGCTATGATATAAATATAGAACACACATTCTTATAAAGAAACAGCTGACTGTTCGAGAAACAGTCATAGCCATATGATAATTTTAGAAGAACACAATTTACCTACACACATCAGAAAAGAAGCCAGAGAAAGACTTCAGTAAGGGAGAATAGCAATGTGCATTTGGCGTTCCATTTAAGAAAGAATTAAAATTTAAGAAATAAGGGGATTTGTGTTTTGGATACTTATTAACATATGTAATATGTAACAAAATGGGAAAATTGTAGGAAACAAACAAACACACACACAAACAAACAAACATGGACTAAAACCTTTCATTAAATCTGTGCAGAGTTTCCCAAAAGCATCATAGCACAAAGATCATCATTAAATGATAGAGCAAGCAGCACAATGAACACTTTCTCTCCTTGTTAAGATGCTCTTAGAGTTAAGAGGCTTTTGGGAAACCCACCACAGTTCAATTTCAGGTGGATTAAAATGTTGTGGTTTTGATAAACTAAATCTAGATCAAAACTAGCAGTGACTACATTTCTAAAATAAAACTAACCTTTAACACTCTTAAAACTTAAATTCAACTAGCAAAGGATATGAAATGATAACTGTAATTAATATCCAAAAAATAATGATTCCACCTGCAGGTACAATGGCCCAAACCTGGTGCTGAAGTACGATAACGCAAAGAAGAGATTAGTGAACCTTGCCGTAGACAACCGCAGTTCACCGTATTATGCACTCAGAGATAGACAAGGGAATGCACTTGGAGTCACAGCATGTGATATAGATGGTGATGGGAGGGAGGAGATCTACGTCCTCAACTCCAATAATGCTTTCTCTGGTACGTACATCCAAATATTATCATGTGGAGATACAAACACACAAGACATGTTTATTTATACAATACAATATTCTGCTTTCTTTGTCCAGGTCGAGCAACGTACACTGATAAGCTCTTCAAGTTTCGGAATGGACGATTTGAGGATCTTCTAAACGATGAGATAAATGAACAGAGAGATGTGGCGAATCGAATGGCAGGTCGTTCTGTAGCTTGTGTGGATAGAAAGGTAACAGATCCTCATCACATTTCATCTGATGAGTCTCTCAGACATCCTGTCAGTTTGTCCTGTCCCTTGTTAATCATTTGTGGGGAAACACACAAATACACATCGACAGCTATGGTTAAAGTCGACTGAGAGGCAGGTGGTGAGCCAGGAGAAGCTGTAAACCTCATTTTTATGAAATATTTCTATCTGACAGAGCATCATGTTACAAGATAAGACCTTCTATGAGAACTACGAGAAGTGTGGATGAAAGATTATGCTATTCCATACAATCCTGAGCTAATCAGCAACATTTGATAGATTGCTTATGGTGTAAATTATTTGGATGATAGCCAAAGTACAATAAGCTGAACTGCATATTTTTGGCTTCCCCACTCTTCTCCACTGCCGTCAGCAATGAACGATGTCCACTTATCCTGTGAGGCAGCAACCAAGGGATTGAAATAGATTTTTTGATTGCAGCTCCATTTGACTGAGCAATAAGAGGATGCTGTTCTGCAGCACTGCATAAATGATGTAGCACAGCTGGGTGAGATTGTAAACTAAAACAAAAACACAAAATGTGTTCAGTCTAGCTTTAACTGAACTGTGGGGGGAAAAAAAACCAAAAAACATGGCATCATTTACTAACAGCAAGGACCTCCTGAGAGATCCCCCAGAAGACGGTAATAAACATTTAATTAGTGCCATAGATTATTAATCCTGTCTCTTTCAGAAGTTGCAGTCATACAAGGGCAATAGCAATGATTAGTACGATGAAATACCAGCAAATGAGATATTATGTGCTAAAGCTCATAGAGGTCTGATCCTATTTATCCATCTGCTCGATTCCCATCAACATACAGGACAATGAGTACTGAAAAGCAATTTTTCAGAATGTGTCCTGTTTGATAGTGAAGTGCTGCAATTTATCTCTTAAGGGTGGACAGGGAGATGTATTGACGTGCTCATGGAATGGAGATAGATTGGTTCTCACCTCACTCCTATCTGCATGGGCCTGTAATTATCCATGAGCTTATGGCTGCGACTGGAATCCTTTCCAACAGAAGCAGGATACATTAGAGGAAAAGAGTCGCATTTAACCAGCAGAGCACTGGCTTTCTCTTAATCTAATTGCATTATAATGAAGCACAGAGACAAAAGTCTTTTTGACCTTGAGGTCAATGGACCCTTTTAGGAACACCAGTCGGCAGTTTTTAAAGGAAATGTCCAGCCTGGAAACCTGAAACGCATTTCACGTCTTTCCAAATTATAGTGATTTGAAATGAGAGTGTCAAAAAAAAGACCTACATATAATTTTTCTAATTTTGCAAATTAATACATTCCTTAATCTATAATGGAGCCATCCAATAATGTAACCAAAATATTATACTGTAAAACACCCTATAAATGTGACTTTGTAGGCCAAATAAGTGTCTGCTATGCATTACTTTCCATTTATACATCGCTGACTTTCTCCAAACTTGATTTTCTGTTAAAATGATCATACATTAAACGTTTTCACTAATTTGTCCGGATTGGTTGGACCAAATTTAACAAATGACCCCTTATTTTAAAAGTAATTAACTGTCTATGAGGATGTAGCGCGGACAATGCGTGGGTGGAGCACAGAGGACGGCAGGACAACGTTTGGGAGGTAGTAACAGCGTATTTTATTAATAAACTTTTCAGTCTAAAAGAACTCGCAGCACACAGACACACTCTCAGCCTCCACTCCCGGGTCGCGCTCCCTCTGCTCTCTCTCAGCCTCTTAAAATAGGGAGCGGTTTACTGGGAAAACACACACAAAACACAGGTTAATTACCGTCAGGTGTAGCGAATCTGCCACTCACCTTCCCCGGCTCCACCCTCCTGTCACAGACCGATGCTTGACCACGCCCCCGCTGCCACATACCCCCACCGCCCGACTCAGGCCGGGCGCCCGTCCGGCCCGCAGCCGACTCCCCCCCCCCCCCCCTTGACGGGAGAGGAAGTCCGCCACGACCATCTGCGCCCCCGGCCTGTGGACCACCTTGAAGTTGAAGGGTTGGAGTGCCAGATACCAACGGGTGATCCGCGCGTTGGCATCCTTCATGCGGTGGAGCCACTGGAGGGGCGCGTGGTCCGAACAGAGGGTGAAAGAGCGCCCCAGCAGGTAGTAACGGAGGGCGAGGACCGCCCACTTGATCGCCAGGCACTCCTTCTCAATGGTGCTGTAGCGCCCCTCACGCACTGACAGCTTGCGGCTGATGTATAGGACTGGGCGGTCCTCCCCCTCCACCTGCTGGGACAAAACGGCCCCCAGCCCTCTGTCCGACGCATCCGTCTGCAACAAAAAAGGGAGAGAGAAGTCAGGGGAGTGTAAGAGTGGCCCCCCACACAGTGCAGCCTTTACCTCAGAGAAAGCCCGCTGGCACTGCTCCGTCCACTGGACCGGATCTGGTGCCCCCTTTTTAGTGAGGTCAGTCAGCGGGCTGGTGACGTCCGAATAATTAGGTATAAACCTACGATAGTAGCCAGCCAGCCCCAGGAACTGTCTCACCCCCTTTTTGGTCTTGGGCCTCGGGCAGGCCGCAATCGCTGCAGTCTTATTAATTTGGGGACGCACCTGCCCGTTGCCCAAGTGGAAGCCCAGATACCGTACTTCCACCCGCCCAATCGCACACTTCTTCGGGTTGGCTGTGAGCCCCGCTCGCCTCAGCGACCTAAGGACGGCCCTCAGGTGTTGCAGGTGCCGCTGCCAGTCATTGCTATAAATGATGATGTCGTCTAGGTACGCGGCCGCATAGGTGGCGTGCGGCCGGAGGACTCGGTCCATCAGCCGCTGAAACGTAGCGGGCGCCCCAAACAGCCCAAACGGAAGTGTGACGAACTGGTGTAAGCCGAACGGTGTGGAAAAGGCCGTTTTCTCTCGGGATAATGGAGTCAAGGGGATCTGCCAATATCCCTTCGTCAAATCCAGTGTCGAGTAAAAGCGAGCCGTGCCTAGTCGATCGAGCAGCTCATCAATACGAGGCATTGGGTATGCGTCGAATTTAGACACCGCGTTGACTTTTCTATAGTCCACACAGAACCGGACCGACCCGTCGGCCTTGGGAACCAAGACCACTGGGCTGCTCCAGTCACTGTGGGACTCCTTGACGATGCCCATTTCGAGCATGGCCTGAAGTTCTTCCCGAACCACCTTTTTTTTGTGTTCGGGTAGTCTATAAGGGCGGCTACGCACTACCACCCCCGGGGGCGTCTCTATGTGGTGTTCTATGAGGTTCGTGCGACCGGGCAGGGGCGAGAACACATCCGAAAACTCGGCCTGCAACTGGGCGACCTCCGCGAGTTGGGTCGGGGAGAGGTGGTCTCCACAGGGGACCGGAGAGGTACGTGATGCCAATGACCCTTTGGGGACCTCCGGCCCCAGCTCCGCCTTCTCCGGAACTACCGACACCAACGCCACGGGGACCTCCTCATTCCAGAGTTTCAGCAGATTGAGGTGGTAGATCTGTAGCGCCCCCTCCCTGTCTGTTCGCCTAACCTCGTAGTCGACGTCCCCGACTCGCCGTGTGACCTCAAAGGGTCCTTGCCACTTGGTGATTAATTTGGAGCTCGATGTGGGCAACAGGACGAGTACCTTCTCTCCCAGAGTGAACTCTCTAAGGCGCGTGCCCTTGTTGTACAGGTGGACTTGCCGTTCCTGGGCCTGCCGCAAATTCTCCTGAGTTAGGTGGGTGAGCGTGTGGAGTTTTGCGCGCAGATCCATAACGTACTGAATTTCGTTTTTGCTCTGTGAAGGTCCCTCCTCCCAATTTTCCCGCAGTACATCTAAGATGCCGCGCGGCTTACGCCCGTATAATAATTCAAACGGGGAAAACCCCGTGGAGGCTTGGGGGACCTCTCGCACTGCAAACAACAAGGGTTCGAGCCACTTATCCCAGTTACGTGCGTCCTCACTTACGAATTTTTTAATAATATTCTTGAGGGTGCGATTGAACCGTTCAACTAAACCGTCCGTCTGTGGGTGATAAACGCTGGTGCGGATCGGCTTAATACCTAGTAGCCCATACAGTTCGCTCAGTGTTCGTGACATAAACGAGGTGCCTTGGTCAGTCAGAATCTCTTTCGGGATTCCAACCCGGGAGATGACGTGGAAGAGGGCCTCTGCAATACTGCGTGCTGAGATATTGCGAAGAGGCACCGCTTCCGGGTATCGCGTTGCATAGTCCACCAGGACTAATATAAAGCGGTACCCTCGTGTTGACCGATCTAATGGCCCAACGAGATCCATCCCAATTCTTTCGAACGGGGTCTCGATTAATGGTAGGGGGCGCAAGGGCGCTTTTGGAATGGCCGCTGGATTTACTAACTGGCATTCGCGGCACGCCGTACACCACTTACGGACGTCGCCGCGAATCCCCGGCCAATAGAATCGGGCCATTATCCGGGCGAGTGTCTTATCCTGCCCGAGGTGTCCAGCCATGGGATTAAAGTGGGCCGCCTGGAATACCAATTCCCGGCGGCTCTTTGGAATTAATAACTGGGTGACTCGCTCTTTCGTCTGAGTGTCCTGCGTCACTCGATATAATCTATCCTTCAAAATGGAAAAATAGGGGAAGGACGGGGTGGCGTTCGGCTGGAGCGTTTGACCATCGATTACTCTCACTTGGTCAAACGCGTGTCGCAGAGTCTCGTCTCGCGATTGTTCCAGTGGGAAATCCATGAGGGATTCCCCAATAGAAAGAGGGGCCGGCGGCTCCTCCCCCTGTCGCGGAGGTGATGTAGACGGCTCTGCGACCGCCGCTCCAGCCAAAGCGACACCGGGACCCTCCCCCGTCAACCGGCAGGACCCACTCTTTACTAGGCGTGCCATTAAACCCCGAAATCCCGGCCAATCGGTCCCCAAGATCAAAGAGTGGGTAAGGCGAGGATTAACCGCCGCCTTCACTATAGATTTTTCCCCTCTAAAATATATGTGGACTGACACCAACGGGTAGCTGTGAATATCCCCGTGCACACACAACACCTTCACCCCTTGTGCTCCCCCCAATGCCTCGTCTTGCACCAGGCTTTGGCGGATCGAGGTCTGATTGCAGCCTGAATCCACCAACGCCTGATATGTAGCCCCTTGTACACTTACCGGTATGCGATACGCTCCGGCCCGATCGAGGGCAGCCTCTGGCGCGTCGGGGATCCGCACCACCGCCCCCACCTCCATCGCTGCACATTGTTGCTGCAGGTGGCCCGGTTCCCCGCAGCGCCAGCAAACCGGCCCGGGCCTCCCCTCTGCAACTGTGTTCTGGGGCTCACTCACCTGAGGGGGGGGGGGAGAGACAGACACAGAAGGGAGAAACGGGAGGGCACCACGGGCCGGCTGGGGTGGGGCCGGCCCCCGCCTCCGTGGTGGGGGAATGGGGCGAGGACGGGACACGGGAGGAGGGGGGGGAAGACAGAGAGAGAGGGGGGGAAGACAGAGAGAGAGAAGAGGAGACAGAAGACGATGTCATCCGTTGTCCTGCCGCCGGTACAGCCGCCAGATGATCCTCCGCCAGTCCTACGGCCTGATCCAGCGACGCCGGGCGGTGGCACTGGACCCACTCCGCGGTTCCGGCTGGTAAGCGGGCAACGAACTGTTCCAGCGCCACCTGGTCGATGATTCCCTCGGCGTCGCGATCTTCGGCCCTCAGCCACCGCCAGCAGGCGTCCCGGAGCTGCTGGCCAAACGCGAACGGGCTGCCGGCTTCCTCCATCCGCAGCGCGCGGAAGCGCTGGCGCTGCTGCTCCGGCGTGCGCCCCACGCGCTGGAGGACGGCCCGGCGAAGGTCAGCGTAGGCCAGCCGGCGGTCGGCGGGGAGCTGTAATGCGGCCAGCTGCGCCTCTCCAGTCAGGAGGGGGAGGAGGCGCGCCGCGCGCTGCTCCATCGGCCACCCCGAGGCTTCGGCGACCTGCTCGAACAAGGTGATGAAAGCCTCGGGGTCGTCCTGCGGGCCCATCTTGGTCACAGTGAGGGGAGACGGGCCCGCGGCCGGGGCGCTGGTGGACCCCGCCGACGCGAGGAGCCGCCGGAACGCCTCTCGATCTTCCTGTTGAGCCAGCACCAGGGCTTCGAAGCGGCGCTCCTGCTCCGTTCGGAGCGTGACGAGTGCCTGGTGCTGGCTCTGCTGAGCCGTGGCGAGGGCGTGGACCAAGTCCGCGAACGGGGAGGATTCCATGGAGCTGTAGCATTGGTGCTCCACCTTTTCCCGGGTTTCAGCACCACTGTAGCGCGGACAATGCGTGGGTGGAGCACAGAGGACGGCAGGACAACGTTTGGGAGGTAGTAAAAGCGTATTTTATTAATAAACTTTTCAGTCTAAAAGAACTCGCAGCACACAGACACACTCTCAGCCTCCACTCCCGGGTCGCGCTCCCTCTGCTCTCTCTCAGCCTCTTAAAATAGGGAGCGGTTTACTGGGAAAACACACACAAAACACAGGTTAATTACCGTCAGGTGTAGCGAATCTGCCACTCACCTTCCCCGGCTCCACCCTCCTGTCACAGACCGATGCTTGACCACGCCCCCGCTGCCACAGAGGAATATCCAATAAAACTGCTTTTAATTTTTTTTTTTGACCAACTGGACTTCTTTTGTGGTCGCATGCCCCATTTCTTTGGTTGTGACTTCAGATCTCCAGGGTCCCTGGTTTGATCCTGAGCTTGTGATATCGTGTGTGGAGTTTCTCATGAGCTCCCTGTGTCTGCATGGGTTTCCTGTGGGTTTTCTGGTTTCCTCCCACCTCCAAAAAACATGCTGATTGGTGGATTGGCAGAGTTACATTACCACATGAATTAATAGTTTGTTTGTTTTTTGGATAGTGCTTTTATTTTATTTTATTTTATTATTCCCTTAATAGTTAGCAGTTGTTTGTCAGTTTGAAGTCACAGAGGGACATTTCTAGTGTAGTTTCAATAGGATAATTTTTTAACAAGCATAAGAGATAATGACCAGGTTTTGATGTTAGCACCTAAAAACAAAAGAGCAACAGCTTCCTTTATCACTGACCATTTTCAGCCATGTTCAACATCATCCATAGCCACTTATCCTGTTCTACAGGGTTGCAGGCAAGCTGGAGCCTATCCCAGCTGACTATGGGCGAGAGGTGGGGTACACCCTGGACAAGTCATCAGGTTATCGCAGGGCTGACACAGAGACAAAGAACCATTCACACTCGCATTCACACCTACAGTCAATTTAGAGCCACCAATTAGCCTAACCTGCATGTCTTTGGACTGTGGGGGAAGCCAGAGCACCCGGAGGAATCCCACACAGACACAGGGAGAACATGCAAACTCCACACAGAAAGGTGTGGAAAGGCTCGAACCCAGGACCTTCTTGCTGTGAGGCAACAGTGCTAACCACTACACCACCATGCCACCGCTGTTCAACATCATAGTAATGAGAAATTCACTATAGGTGTGGATGTTTTACAACCCCAAATGAGAAAAAGTTGGGACAGTATGGAAAATGCAAATAAAAAAGAAAGTAGTCATTTCTAAATTCACTTTGACTTGTATTTCATTGCAGACAGTTTGAACACAAGATATTTCATATTCTATCTAGTCATTTTCATTTGTTAATATACATTCATTCCTCTGTTTCAGGTCTGAAGTCACATTTTTCAGAATGTGAACACATTCTAAAAAAAAAAGATGGGACGGGGCAGTTTAGGGATCATCATGAGAAAAAAAAATTTAAATAATGATGTGATTTGAAACAGGTGACATCAACAGGTGATTGAAATCATGATTTGGTACATAAATCAGTATCCAGGAAAGACCTAGTCTTTGAGGAACAAACATGGGCCGAAGATCTCCAGGATGTCAACAAATGCGTGAGAAAATTATTGAAATGTTTAAAAACAATGTTTCACAAAGAGAGATAGGAAGAGATTTGGATATTTCAGCCTCTATGGTACATAACATTATTAAATGATTCAAGGAATCTGGAGGAATTTCAGTGCATAAAGGAAAGGACACAAGCCTAAGCTGAACACCTGTGATCTCTGATCCCTCAGACAGCACTGCATCAAGAACCATCACTCATCTATAGCTGATCTAACCACATGGGCTCAGGATTACTTTAGCAACATTTGTGAAGCTAAAATACAGTGTTACATCCACAAATACCAGTTAAAACTTTACTGTACAAAAAGGAAGCCTTATATTAACTGTGTCCAGAAGCACCATCGACTTTTCTGGACTTGGAGGCATCTGGGATGGACCATCACACAGTGGAAATGGGTATTGTGGTCCGATAAATCAGTATTTCAAGACTTTTTTGGAAGAAATGGATGCTATGTTTCCTGGACCAAAGAGGAAAAGGAGCATCCAGACTGTTATCAGCAACAAGTTCAAAATCCAGGGTCTGTGATGGTATGGGGTTGTGTCAGTGCCCTTGGCAAAGGTAATTTACTCTTCTGTGATGGCAGCATTAATGCAGAAAAGTACATTGAGATTTTGGAGCAACATACCGGTATGCTGCCTTCAAGACGACAACTTTTCCAGGGATAGTTCAATAAGGCAATGCAAAACCACCTTCTGCACACATTACAAAGGCATGACTGCACACGAAGAGGGTACCCATCCTGTCTGTCCCCAATTGAGAATGTGTGGTGAATTTTGAAATTAAAAATATGACAAACGATGACCCTGGACTGTTGTACACCTTCAAACCTGTTTGCAGGAACAGTGGGACAAAATAACACGTGAAATGCTTCATCACTTGGTGTCTTTAGTCCCTGAAATATTTTAAGTGTTGTGAGAAGGAATGACAACATTATAAAGTTGTAAATGTTTTACCGTCCCAACTTCTTTTGAAATTTGTTGCAAGAATCAAAATTTAATTACGTGTTTTATTTTGGAAAAACCCCCCAATAAAATTCACAGGGTAAAAAATCAAATAATATACTGTTGCATTGTTTTGAGTGCAGTACAGGTAAATGATTATTTACAAATCATTGTTTTCAGTTTTAATTTCAGTTTCAACATACCATCTCAACTTTTTCTTTTTTGGGGTTGTAGAATGCAGTGTGGCTATAAAACATGTTTGAGGGGAGTTAGAAGATCTACAAGATCTCATGCCTGGTTAATTTGCCAGAGACCTATTGGATTGATCTGGAATACAGAGATGAGGAGGTGAAAAATAAAATGGTAGCTGCACCCGTCTCTTTAGATAGACCTGAAGTGAGGGCGAACTGCGCTGGCCTACTTCACTGTGTAGTCAAATGGCATTATGGAGTGAAAATACACCACCATGTTGAGGAATGAGATTTAACCCAAGAACTCAACACTTTTGACACTGTCCTGAGAAAAGAACAGAAAACCTATTGACTTGAAACTCAATTATAATGGAAGTGCAATTGTTGGGGCAAGGCAAGAAACATTTCAACACACATTTTTGTGTTTTTCATAAAGTCTTCAGTTAAATAGTTTAATTGGAGGAAAATGCCTTGGTTCTTTTTTTCTCATGCCATTTTAGCATGGTATGAAAGTCCTGTAATATAAGACAGGCTGATTTTGCAGCTGTGCCTTTAAATATGTAAATAGCTTCACTGTGATTGGCTAATAACCAAGAACTCTGTCATCCACACCCATGAAATTGTTTTGCTATGGTCTTCACATTGGTGTTTTTATGATGCCATTTAGAGAAGTGATGCGACCAGTCACCTCTGTTCAGTCGCAAAGCTGTTCAGGAGAGTAGCGTTTTAACGGGAACGGGGTCAGGTCTTTTGTGGAGAACCCCATGGGGATCTCAGACACCAGTAGTATGGATAGTGGAGGAGAAGACTGTGATCCTGAGGGCAATAGGACGTTTAGACCTTCCCCTACAAGGAGTAGGTCTAAACGGGATAGAGACAATCCGAGTAGATTTAGTGTTGGGAGTGATGAAGAGTCTCAGCGCCTTAAAACAAGAAGGAGTGAGTTTGTTGTAATTGTGAAATTGAAGAGTAATGCGCCCAAGACCTTGAACGCCGTGCATTTAGCTGAAAGCTTGTCGAAAGAAATGGGTGGCTTCCAGCATGCAAAATCTCTGGCTAATGGCAGGATCCTAGTGGTTTGTAATTCTAAAACGCAACAGGAGAAAGCCCTCTCTATCTCATCCCTTAGAAACTGCGATGTGGAGGTATATGTACCGGGGACTGGCACAAGGGCAAAGGGTGTAATTTATGGAGTGCCTATTGACATTACTGATGAGGAAATTCGGAACAATTCTATGGGAACAAAGATTGTTGAGGTTAGACGATTCCTAATTACTAGAAACAATGAGAAAATGCCTAGTCGAACAGTACTGCTGACATTTGACTCGGCGGTTATGCCGAGTCGTGTTGGGATTGGATTTTTGAGTTTTCAGGTGAAGCCATATATAAGGCCTCCTCTGCGGTGTTTCCATTGTCAGGGATATGGGCATGTTGCCTCTGTGTGCCGTTCGAAAAGAAAGTGTGGCAAGTGTGGGGGGGACCACAAATATGAGGAGTGCGATGCGGCTTTGATGTGCTGCCCAAATTGTGGGGAAAACCACAGTTCCGCGTATAAGGGGTGTCGGATGTATGCGACCGCTGTGGAAGTTCAGAAAGTCAGAACAATTGATAAGATATCTTATGCGGAGGCTGTAAGAAGAGTTAAAAATGCTGGTCCTGGCCATCTCCCTCAACAGCCGCCAGCTCCTAGAGCCCAAGTAACTTCCACTCCAAGTGATAACTTTGTTATTAAAAAGATGGATCTTCTGGCATTTATCTCTGACGTAATCTCAGAATTGAAGTTTTCTCGAGTGGTCAACAAGTCTGATGTGGTTCAATTAGTCTCTAAGGCTGCAATCAAATATTTGCAAGTGAACATTCTCCCTGAATCTCTGTTCCGGTTTCTTAAAGAAAGGGATGGCCGTCCTATGATGTCCCAAAGTAGCACTATGGGAGGGAATAGGTAGCTTTGATGGTTTTTAATCTTCTGCAATGGAACGCTCGTAGTTTGATTGGAAATGGGCAGGAATTTAAAAGGTTTGTCACTTCTAGTGAAATTAGTTGTCATGTTATTTGTGTCCAGGAGACCTGGCTGAAGCCATCTTTAGATTTTGTCCTGCCTGGATATGTATCTGTGCGGAAAGATAGGAAGGACAGGGTAGGTGGTGGGTGTGTAACTTTTATTAAAGTCGGCGTTGAATTCAGGGTTGTTCCAATAGAGTCTTCCCTAGAAGTACTAGTGACTGAAATTTGGAGTACTACTGGTCGTTTTTCACTGATTAATTTTTACAACCCGTGTTTACGTTTGCGCACAGTTGAGCTGGCTGATATATTAAGTCAGGTGCGCACCCCAGTTATTTGGACAGGAGATTTCAACGCGCATAATGTTTTATGGGGAAGCGGCAAGACGGATGGCAATGGGGAGGTAGTGGAAGATGTAATGTTTGATTTTAACTTAGTCTGTCTTAATGATGGACACCCCACTAGAGTGCAGCTTGGGTCGTCGACCACGTCATGCTTGGATTTGATGCTAGTTTCTGGCGAGTTGGCAGGCAAGAGTGGATGGGAAGTGTTTGATTTCAACTTAGGTAGTGACCATTTTCCTACGCTGGGAACTTTTGGACTGCAGCTTCCTGCTGAGATGATTAGGACAGATGGGAGGCTCAACTTTTTCAAAGCGGACTGGGAAAAGTTCGAAACTGTATGCGATACTCTCCTTCCAAGCATACAAAATGAGTCAATAGACCAGTGGAACTCTGACCTTACAGGCCTAATTTCAGCAGCAGCAGCCTCTGCTATTCCTAAGAAAGGCATAGGCCTACAGAGGAAAGCGGTCCCCTGGTGGAGCAAAGAATGTGATGAAGCTATTAAGGAAAGAAATTCTGCCTTTAGACTCCTGAGGAGGTACCCCACCGTTGACAACCTTATACAGTATAAACGCTGCAGGGCTCTGGCTAGGAGAGTCATTAAATCTGCTAAGAGGGATAGTTGGAGGGAATACTGCTCCTCTCTGTCAGGTGATACCCCTATTTCACAACTGTGGTCTACTGTGAGGAGGATGAATGGTATAGGAAAGAAGGTAGATATTCCTGTCCTGGTGGTTGGGGCTTCGACTGCTATGACTCCTGCAGAGAAGGCCAACCTTTTAGTGGAATCATTCAGGAAGGTTCACAGCTTTGATAATGTAGACCAGGAAAGCCGGGACATGATGAACCAGTCTGTGGGTGGGTTTGTGTACTCCCATGAATTAATGTCTGATGATTTTAATGTTTTCTTTTCTTTAGATGAGTTAAAGAGAGCTATAGCGGCAGGCAGGAAGACGGCCCCTGGCATGGATAACCTACATTACGAATTACTCAAACATGTTTCTGATGCCCTCCTGGATGAATTACTCAGTCTCATGAATGACATATGGAGGCAAGGTAGACTACCAAAGTCATGGAAACACGCAGTGGTCATCCCGGTGTTGAAGCCTGGGAAGGATCCCAGCTCCCCTTCTTCGTACAGGCCTATCGCCCTTACATCGGTTTTATGCAAGGTTATGGAACGAATGGTGACAGACAGGTTGGTCCATTTTTTAGAATCTAAGGGGGCATTGGCAGAGTATCAAAGTGGATTTAGAAAGGGGAGGAGTACCATGGACAATGTGATTGCCTTAGACTATGAGATCAAAAGAGCATTTGCTAATAAGGAGTCTCTTATCAGTGTCTTTCTGGACATAGAGAAGGCGTACGACATGCTGTGGAGGGAGGGCCTTCTTGTGAAGCTTTCTAGATATGGTGTAAGTGGTAGGATGTTTGGGTGGATTAGAAATTTCCTGGAGGAGCGAACAATTCAGGTGAGGGTAGGGCAAGTCTTGTCAGATGTAGTCTCTATTGACAATGGAACTCCGCAGGGGAGTGTGATTAGCCCTGTTTTGTTCAATGTAATGATTAACGATATGTTTTTAGATCTAAACCAAGGTACTGGGAAGAGTTTGTATGCGGATGATGGGGCTCTCTGGGTCAAGGGTAGAAACATTCCCTTCATTACAAATAAGATGCAGGAAGAGCTGAATACTGTGGTTAAGTGGGCTAGGAAATGGGGGTTTAAAATATCTGTGGCCAAATCTAAATTTGTAGTTTTCAGCCGTAGCAAGAAAAAGTGGAACATTTCTTTGTCCCTTTATGATTCTTCTATAGAGAAAGTGGATAGTTTTAAATATTTGGGAGTATGGTTGGATAGTAAATTGACCTGGAACGTTCATGTTTCTAAAGTGATTACAAAAACTAGCAAAGTGTTAAATGTTATGAGGTGTTTGTCTGGATTTTCATGGGGGGCTGAAAAGGGCACTTTACTAACTATTTATCAGGCTATGATAAGATCTATCTTTGACTATGGGTGCCAGGTATATGGTGCGGCTGCAATTTCTGTCTTAAAGAGGCTAGATGTCATTCAATTTAAGGCCCTTAGAGTCTGTTGTGGGGCATTTGCCTCCACATCGACCTCTGCTCTTCTGGTTGAAACAGGTGAGAAGCCTTTGATGGTGAGAAGAGTTCAGCTTTCTCTGCACTATTGGAATAGGCTCAGGGAGAAGTTTGCTATCTGCCCCACAAGCCACATACTCATGGATTGTTATGAATTTGCCTCTGACCAGATGAGAAGCCATCCATTCCTTAGACAATGTATGATATGGGCCAAAGATTATAACTTATTGGATATGGTCCCAGTTAAGAGTTCCTATTGGGGATCAGTACCTGTGTGGCTCCTTCCCTCCTTCCAAATTGATTTTAAGTTGCACAAGGATAAACATGATGAGGAGATTGAATTTTCTAAGGACTCTGTTCAGGAGCATATTCAACATAACTGGAATCTGCATTTGCAGATTTATACTGATGGATCTAAAGATCCCGAGTCAGGGAGAGTGAGTTGTGCGTTTTATGTTCCACAGCTAGATTTAAAATGCGGGTATAGAATAAGTGATAATATGTCTGTGTTTACAGCGGAGGCTTTGGGTATTTTAAAAGCCCTTCAATGGGTATTGGAGGCACGGCCTAAAAACGTGATTATTTGCTCTGACTCTTCATCAGTCTTACACTGTATTGAAACATACTCTTCAAATGCTCGCCCTGATCTAATCTCAGACATTCTATTGTTGCTGAATAATCTCCATAAGAGTGGCTGTGTTGTTTCTTTCCTGTGGGTCCCCGCCCATATGGGTATTAAGGGGAATGAACTAGTCGATCAGTGTGCAAAAGACAGCTTGAAAGAGGACACAATTTCTGTGTCGGTTAGCCCAGGTCGAACTGAACTAAGGAGTAAACTCATGGAGGAAGTGTTCCAGACATGGCAGCTCCAGTGGGACAGAGATGTGAAAGGGAGACACTTGTATGCAATTCAGCCTTCTGTAAGCTCCCAGTGTACTTTAACTGGAGTTAGGTCTCAGCAAGTAGTGCTGACACGTCTTAGATTAGGGCATTGTGCCCTAAACTCCAATCTATATCTGATTAATAAACACAGAGATGGATTGTGCGACAAATGCAGAGTTCCTGAGACAATTTCTCATGTTTTGTTAGAATGTGTGCAATACAGTGTGCATAGACGTACGTTTTTTAACAACCTCTCCGGCCTTGGTGTTACCACTGTCTCTCTCCCTGTTTTGCTTCAGTTGAAGGATTATAAAGTTACCTCCATCCTGATTGGGTTTTTAAAAGCCTCTGGGCTTTATTCCAGAATCTAAGAGTCTGACATGGTAGTGGACTTGATTATCCTGTAGGTGGCGGTAATACACCAGTTGGTGTCTAATCTGCCATATTAAACTCCGAAGAAGAAGAAGAAGAAGATGCCATTTAGACGCTTGTGTGTTAGGTTCACCTGGGATAGAACCCAGGTATCCTGTGTTGGCTTTGTCACTGAGTTTGCACAGCATGTCAACTCAAGACTGAGCAAAGTGTTCAGGAAAACAGCGGGCTTAAATAGGCACATAAACAAGACTCAGGTGAAAACAATATATCAGTAATGATATATTGACCAACACCAAACAAAGACACTGAGGACCCCACATGGCCAAAAAAGGAATAGCAATCACAAGTCATGACATTTGTGCATATATATGACACAAGCATTCCCAAAACTATATACATGTAATATTCACATAGCTTGTGTGCCCTATCACATCCCTAATAGCTACCATGCCAAGCTAACCCAAACCAGCAACAGCTAACTGCTTAAAGTGATGGAAAAGAACCCTTGGTAATAGTAGTGCTTACGGGAGCTCACCTTAGTGCATGGTGGCTAACAAATTTATCAAAGTCACAACAGGGAATTGCTTATTACTCCAATACTATGGTCAATTCAGATAATGTAGCCTACTAAACTACGTATGTCAAACTACATATTTTATCAAAATTTAGTGTTATGGAAAGAATGTTAATGTTAGCTGATCAGTGGCATGACTCCATCTTCTTGATTCAGCGTGCTATGGGTGGTCATACACTACCGTTCAAAAGTTTGGGGTCACCCAGACAATTTTGTGTTTTCCATGAAAAGTCACACTTTTATTTATGACCATAAGTTGTAAAATGAATAGAAAATAGAGTCAAGACATTTTTCTGGCCATTTTGAGCATTTAATCGACCCCACAAATGTGATGCTCCAGAAACTCAATCTGCTCAAAGGAAGGTCAGTTTTATAGCTTCTCTAAAGAGCTAAACTGTTTTCAGCTGTGCTAACATGATTGTACAAGGGTTTTCTAATCATCCATTAGCCTTCTGAGGCAATGAGCAAACACATTGTACCATTAGAACACTAGAGTGATAGTTGCTGGAAATGGGCCTCTATACACCTATGGAGATATTGCACCAAAAACCAGACATTTGCAGCTAGAATAGTCATTTACCACATTAGCAATGTATAGAGTGTATTTCTGATTAGTTTAAAGTGATCTTCATTGAAAAGAACAGTGCTTTTCTTTCAAAAATAAGGACATTTCAAAGTGACCCCAAACTTTTGAACGGTAGTGTACGTGAATGGGGGTGGTACCATAAAAAATGAGAGGGGATTGTATGTAAGAAGCATGGACATTTTTAACTCTCCTTCTATGACTTCTATGGCCATTGCAGACTGGAAAGTTAACAGTCTACTTTGAAAGGCCCAAGACATCCCCAAGTCACAGTGACATACATATATGTTATTTACCAGCTGGGAGGTCCGTATCATGAAATACCGTGACCGAGGTCTTGAAAGTACTGACCAAGGCCCTCTGGGCTGAGGTCAGTATTTAAGGCTGAGGTCACGGTATTTCACCATACGGACCGACCTTAAGCTGGTAAATAATATATATATTTTTTTACTTCAAAAACAAGGAAAAAATTTCCACAGCATATCCCCTTTGATATCAAAATCTGAACATTTCAACCTTTCAGAGATCTAGCTCCTCTTTTGGGGGTACAATTTCTTCTCAGGAGAAATCTTTAATTTTATATTTGCACAATTCAACAAACACTCTAAATTTCTATTTGGGCTGTTTCACAGTCATGGGTGTCTTTTTGAATAACACCAACTCACCCTTGCAATTAGGTCCAGTATATATGGCATTTTTTATACCTTATTTTACAGGGACCCACCAGCCCTACCTACAGCAGTAATGTCTCTTATAAACCCTTACAAATATATTTGTAAGAGTCAAATGCGGGCTCAGTTTTGACATTGTGCTCATTTCATTTAAATCTACTTTTTAATTAAATTATTATACTTAGATTTTACTGGTTAAATTCAGAATTGCATTTTTAGCACTAACTAGATTTTACTTTGGGACATATACTTTTATTCACAATAGAAAGAAATTAAAGTGAAAGTTTTTTTTTTTGTAAATTAAGGACTTCTGACAGCATCCTTTGTCCATCAAAATTGTCTTCTCTGGAAAATTCAGCATATGATGGTGTTGTAAATGATTTTTTCAGAAAATATTTGTCTCTTTTGAAGCAGAAGACTGTTGTTGCACAGTAAGAAACAGGACTTAAAACAGATGCAATACACATTTGCAGCAGCGCTTCACATGTGGTTGAACTGTGTGTCCCTCAAAAAGTGTCCTCTATGGAAAACCACAAGGATTTCCACCACTTAGCCCATGTTTACATTAGACCGTATCAGCGGATCATCAGATTAACGTTTTTAAAACGATTAGTGTGCACACAGCAACACCAATACATTAGACCGTATCTGTCTCGTTTTCTTCACGGATGCACTGTCCGTTTACATTAAACCACCTGGAAACGCCGGGAAACGGGAATCTGCCAGCATCCACGTATTCAATCCAGATCGTGTCTGGTCCGGTGCTGTGTAAACATTGAGATACGCGAATACGCTGTGCTGAGCTCTAGCTGGCGTCGTCATTGGACAACGTCACTGTGACATCCACCTTCCTGATTCGCTGGCGTTGGTCATGTGACGTGACTGCTGAAAAACGGCGCGGACTTCCGCCTTGTATCACCTTTCATTAAAGAGTATAAAAGTATGAAAATACTGCAAATACTGATGCAAACACTGCCCATTGTGTAGTTATGATTGTCTTTAGGCTTGCCATCCTTCCACTTGCAAGTGTTAAGTGATATGCGCTGAGATCACACACACAGCGGCTCAGTCCCGAAAACACTGCTAGTGTGCTTCACTCGCGCGCTCTGTGAGCTGCGCAGGGCCAGAGTGCGCACCCTCCAGAGGGCACTCGCTGTTCAGGGCGGAGTGATTTGGAGCGCAGGATGCCTGCGGAGCCGAGCGTATCCGCGTATTGGTGTTGCTGTGTGCACGCGAAAGTTGTTATTACAGTTACCACCATGTAGTACAGTCATTGCTGCACAGTACTTGAAAATTTGTACTTGAAATCACATCCATTTCAACAGTTTTTCCCTTTGTATACTTTAGTCTTGTGGACTCAAAAAGTATACCCTGATTGTGAAACAGCCCATTTAGGTACTGTGCCAAACTTTAATACATGATGATCATACATACAGCATAGACAGTGGGGCAATTAATACATCTGTCAGACATTTGGGCAACACTGGCCAAAACCATACTTTAGTGATTTTTGCACAACAGTTAGTTCCAGTACACTTGTTTGACAGGACAAGCAACATTCCAAAAGTGTTGATATTTAGTATAAGAGTACTGGGACATTTCTCTGTTTGAATCACTTGCTGCATACAATTCCAATTCAAGCAATAATTTGTTAAACTGAAACCATTACTACACTTACTATGGACTGTCAGTCAGTCAGACAGTCTGTGTTTTACATGACAACATACAATGCTTTATCCAGCTGTGACTTATTTAGGAATTATGTTCATTGTGGAGCAAAAATAAATAAAATACTGTACTTGGAAATACAGTATTTTGTCTGAAATTTCAGCTACTCAATATTAAATTCTTGTTTGTAGGACTTTTGTAAAAGTTCAATATCACACTCACAATTGTGGGCGGCAGAGAGGTGTAGTGGTTAGCACTGTCGCCTCAGAGCAAGAAGGTTCTGGGTTTGAGCCCAGTGGCTGACGAGGGCCTTTCTGTGTGGAGTTTGCATGTTCTCCCCTTGTCTGCGTGGGTTTCCTCCGGGTGCTCCGGTTTCCCCCACAGTCCAAAGACATGCAGGTTAGGCTAATTGGTGGCTCTAAATTGACCATAGGTGTGAATGTGAGTGTGAATGGTTATTTATCTCTATGTGTCAGCCCTGCGATGATCTGGCAACTTGTCCAGGGTGTACCCCACCTCTCACCCATAGTCAGCTGGGATAGGCTCCAGCTTGCCTGTGACCCTGCATAGGTTAAGCGGCTACGGATAATGGATGGATGGATCGATGGACTCACAATTGTGATGTTGTAGTGAATATGTAGTGACTCTTGCTTGTCAGATATTGCATAATTGAAGTGGAAAAAAGGTAACAATAACCTCTGCAGCAAACTATTTTTAAAAAATCTGCAAAATGTTGCTTTATATTTGACTATAACTTCAAAGCAATTGGTAATTGTGACATGTTCAAATGTTTGGGCACTTTTCCAGTTATAAAGTCTCAGAACTTAATTATCTCATTAGGTGTTAACTGACTCATTAAGTCTCATTAGGAAGATCAATAATTGTCATTAGGAATAACATTTCCACTTATATTCTCTGACTTCAAACCTCATGCTAACACTTAACTACCATAGACTTATCTTAGCAGTTGACTGAGGGTCTGGAAATGAAGCTTACTGATGCCTTCCAAGTAGAGGAAGACTATAAAAAGATATCAAATCACTTCTAGCTCACACTTACCACTGTCCAAAATGTCATTAAAAATAGCAGTTAAGGAGAAGTGTGGAATTCAAGGCAAGGTCTGGAAAAGCAAGAAAACTTCCAGATAGAAATGTCCGTGTGCTAGCAAGGAAAAATCATCAAAAGGAAACCTTACCTGTGACCTCATTACAAAAGTGAATGTCTGATGTCTATGCAAGACAACGTCTAGAAGCCAGAAGCAATTTGGAAACAACTGCTATGGGCTGTTGAAGTGAAAACATAATTCTTTGGCAGCAATCACTAAAGGTATGTTTAGAGAAAGAAGCAGCAGCATTTGATGAAAAGCACCCTTTGCTAACTGTTAAGCATATGGGTGGATCTCTTGTGCTTTGGGGTTGTGTGGCAGCTGGTATGACATAAAATATTGCACAAGTAGAAGGAAGATAGCAAATTTTGAAAGCAAATGTGACACAATTATTCAGGAAACTGAAGGACAACAGGACAGTGATCCAAAACAGCTCACAATCTACTGTACCAGGAACTACTTCAAGAAATGCAAGCTAAAGATTTTGGAATGACCCTCACAGTCCCCTGAGTATTCTGCAAGGAAAAGTAGGTGAAAATTTATTAAACAAGAACGGAAAGACTCCTCATCTTATTTTTTTAAGATTAGTTTGCTGCAGAGGTTTTTACTTCCTTTTGCTTCACAAATCAGCAAAATACAAAACCTGTGGGGTGAGCTGAAGAGGAGGGAGCACAAGAGAGGGCCTTGGACCCTGGATGATCTGGAGAGATTGTGTAAAGAGGAATGGTCTCCGAGGCCCTGCTCTGTATCTCCATCCATCCAGCTATTATCTCTAGCCGCTTATCCTGTGCAGGGTCACAGGCAAGCTGGAGCCTATCCCAGCTGACTATGGGAGAGATGTGGGGTACACCCTAGACAAGTCACCAGGTCATCGCGGGGCTAACACATAGAGACAAACAACCATTCACACTCACACCTACGGTCAATTTAGAGTCACCAATTAGCCTAACGTGCATGTCTTTGGACTGTGGGGGAAACCAGAGCACACCCACGGGGAGAACATGAAAACTCCACACAGAAAAGCCCTCGTCGGCCACTGGGCTTGAACCCAGTACCTTCTTGCTGTGAGACGACAGTGCTAACCACTACACCACTGGGCTGCTGCTCTGTATCGCCAACCTTATAAAGCATTATCAGAGAAGACCCAGTACTGTTTTACTAGCAAAGGGAGGTTGTACAAAATATTAAATGCAGGGGTGCCAATAATAGTGGCACATTTGTTTTTGTTGAAAATAATTATTTCTTGATGAGGGATTTGTTTTTCTCTGAATCAATTTATTTCAGTTAAAGGTTGGATTTTTCTCATTTTTTCAGTGTGAGATGAAGCTGCTTCATCAAAATGTGGATTTTTTTTCTAATCTTTTTCACTAATGTTTACAAGGGGTGCCAATAATTTTGGAGGGCACTGTATGTAATTTGGCCAGGGTTGCCCAAACCTTTGCATACAACTGTGCTTTCAGTTATCTCTAGTAACCAGTGAATATGAATGAATGAAGGGTCCCAGTGGATCTGGAACCTATACCATGATTTTTAAGCACAAGACAGGGATCCAGCTTGAATAATGTTTGCATCATTCAGCCTTTCAGAGATAGGGCTACTTTCTTATGAAGAGAATTTGCAGTTATGTGTTAAACACGGCTGTCAGACTGCGTATGGATGCATACAGACTGCATAAGAATTTCATTAAAAGGGAACTTTTGGTAAGACATCCCTTTTATATTTGGCTCAGTCTATTAATATACAGTATAGTCATATGTGTACATTTTTTGAGAAAATTTAACAAATTCCCCCAGACATCCATTACAGACAAGTTTTGAGTTTTCTTTTCTTTTCCATCTATCCATCCATCCATTATCTGTAGCCACTTATCCTGTTCTACAGGGTCACAGGCAAGCTGGAGCCTATCCCAGCTGACTATGGGCGAAAGGCGGGGTACACCCTGGACAAGTCGCCAGGTCATCACAGGGCTGACACATAGACACAGACAACCATTCACACTCACATTCACACCTACGGTCAATTTAGAGTCACCAGTTAGCCTAACCTGCATGTCTTTGGACTGTAGGGGAAACCGGAGCACCCGGAGGAAACCCACGCAGACGTGGGGAGAACATGCAAACTCCACACAGAAGGGCCCTCGCTGGCTGCTGGGCTCGAACCCAGGACCTTCTTGCTGTGAGGCGACAGTGCTATGATAATTGCATACACTATGGACAGTGGTGGATTGATAGTTATTAAATGAGGTTAGAAACTGCTAGAGTGGCTCCTGGGTGACACAACGCTATTGTCTCTCTACTGTCTTGAGTTTGAATACTGAACATGCCACAGTTAATCGTGGTCAGGAGTCCAAGAATGTATAATTGTCCTTTGTGGATGGGTAGGATAGTATTACCCTGTCGAGCATAGTGACACTATCCAATTATGGCTGTGTGTAAGCTCATGCGTGTGGAAGAAGACTGTTAGTGTTTTGTGTTCAGCTTCCCTGTGATGTAGCACAAGCAACACTTCTAAAAGATGCGGTTGCTGGGTTCATGTGTTTTGCAGAAAGCACATGCTAACCCTCACCTCCCTAACTGGTAGCTGGCTTTTAAATTCCTGATAATTAACCGTGACTAAAATTATGGCAAAATAAAAAGCTGGAGTGTTCCCTTATGCAATATGAGATGAAGGTACATCAATACAACTCCACATAAATTATTATGATATTCCTATCTGTCTGTGTGTTTCCAATCTGTGTTTACTATGCTTATGAATCAAATAAAGATGATCCCCATTAAGTAATTTTCAGTGAACTGAAACCAGTGAGACCTGTCATATTTAGAGTAAATAAAACATTCTCTTAACTCCCCTTCTTGAGCTGTTTTCTTGACCTGAGTTGACGTCTCAGTAGAGTGCAGAGAGCAATGTAATGTGTTTGACATTTACATTCCTATGCCTCATTAAGACCGCAGAGACTAGGTAGTGGTATTTATATACTTATGCACACATTTCTTTAGTTCATCATTTCCCTGGTGTGGAGATGCAGGGATTGCTGGAGACTTTATTGAAACTGTGTGCGTAAGTTCATTTAGATGGCGCTTTCACTGAGTTCAGGCCCACGGGGACTCTGTCTGATAATGGAGTGTGAAATTAATATCCACAGGGTAGGTGTTGGAGAATGCAGAGAAGGCAAAGGAACGGGGTCCTCAAACAAGAGAAATGAAGGCCTACAATCCAATGAAGTAGTAGTTAACATTTGGAGGCGCATGTGCATGCTGCGTTTGGTATTATCGTAATCACATGTTTTGTATTTGTGCAGAGATATGAATCGCTCACAATGGTACATGAACAATAAATAATTCTCCTCTCTATTAGGGAACTGGGCGCTATGCAATCTACATTGCCAACTACGCCAGCGGGAACGTGGGGCCACATGCTCTGATTGAAATGGATGAAAGCGCCAGTGACCTGTCTATGGGGATTATTGCTCTGTCTAACGTGGCAGAGCAGGCCGGAGTCAACAAGTTTACAGGTGTACAGTCATATTACTTTATATGTGTAAGAGAAAGGGTTTATGACTAGAAACCCTTCAAAGCAGCTGGCTTTAGGGTCAGTGTGCTTAACCCTGTGGCTGATTTACACCCGAACCCAGTGGTCATATCAAGTGCGAGTCACTGAGTTATGGACAGTGTTTATTGGGTAAAGCAGCCCTAATAGAGAGAGAAAGTGCATGTGAAGTGCTGCAGCTCAGCATGGTGGCAGCTTTTGGCCCACTCAGCTGTTTGCTGTTCTGAAAGTCATAGGGAGGCACAAGGACAACAGAGCCATACTTCAACCTGGACTTGCTCAATGGGCCAAACATTCCATTAATCAGCATAGACTGTGAAGTGGACTTTGATCCTCTATTCAATGCTGTTTCAGTGGAAGCACAGTTATAAAAGATTGTGCACTGAGGCATGGAGAATTAGAGTAGATAATTATTCTGAAAAGTCATTTTGCATATACGATAAAGCCATGTCCAGTGTTTATAATTAAATATTTTATTTTCTAATGAGCATGGGGTTGAGTTTCAGGTGCATTTTGGTCAAAGAAGAATCTAAATATTTTCCTAAAGGACGGTGCAACAACGTGCATCATGTGACTTTATCTAAATCAGTGCACTGCAGAGGAAATGTTCACAACATTTAAATATGTAAGCTTTAAACATTCAGAGTTTTAGCATTACCTCTGGGGTACTAAAGTGAGCACTGCAGTGAGGGGCAATCTGGCTGTAGAGAGTCTATAATGTGATTGTAGTTTGTGTCAGCAGAAATAGTGGTATCCCTGCATGGAGAAATGGGCTGGAAAAGCAGCAATGATTTGCACATTGCATATGGTAAATGCACTTGTCCTTGCGATGAACTATAGGAGGACGTGGGGTTGTGGTGGGGCCCATACTCAGCCAGACCCTTCCTGATATATTCTGTGACAACGAGTATAGCTCCAACTTCCTGTTCCGCAACAACGGAGATGGGACGTTTACAGATGTGGCTGCGCAGGCAGGTGAGCTGTACAAGGAAAGTATTTGGACACCTGACCACCATACCCATATTTGGTCATTCCAAAGCTATGGATGTTAACACGGAGTTGGTCTTACCTTTGCTGCTATAACAGCCTCCACGCTTCTGGGGAAGCTTTCCACTAGCTCTTGGGGCATGGTTGTAGGGATTTGTGCTCACTGAGCCACAAAACCACCCGTGAGGTTGGGCACTGATGTCAAGTGAGAACGTTTGGTGAGCAGTCATTGTTCCAATTCATACGAAAGGCAAAAGGTTTTGAGGTCAGGGCTCTGTGCAGGTCACTCGAGATTTTCCATATCAACCTTAGCAAACTATGTTTTTATGGACCTTACTTTGTGCACAGGAGCATTGTCATGATGAAACATGTTTGGGCCCCTTAGTTCCAGTGAAGGGAAAATGTAATGCTTCAGCATACAATGACATTCTGTATGATTGTGTGCTTCTAACTTTGTAGCAGCAGTTTGGGGAAGAACCACATATGGGTGTGATGATCAGGTGTCCATATATTTTTGGATGTGTATGTATAGTGTATTTTTTGTCTTTAAGTATACAAACATACCAACAGCCAAAGTCAATATTTTGTAGTACTTGTACAGATTATGTGTACTTGTTGCAGGGGTTGAGGATCCAATGCAGCATGGCCGTGGAGTAGCTCTAGCAGATTTTAATCGGGATGGGAGGACAGATATTGTGTATGGCAACTGGAACGGACCACATCGTCTATACCTGCAATTAAACAATAACCGCAAACATAGATTCAAGGTGGGTTTGCTTTTATCTATATAGTTCCATTTGCTCATATGGATCATACGTTTATCCAAAATGACTTACAGTGTCTTGTAAAAGTATTCATCCCCCTTGGTGTTTGTCCTGTTTTGTTGCATTACAAGCTGGAATTTAAATGGATGTTTGGAGGGCTAGCGCCATTTGATTTACACAACATGCCTACAACTTCATTCTCATTATCTCTAGCCGCTTTATCCTGTTCTACAGGGTCGCAGGCAAGCTGGAGCCTATCCCAGCTGACTATGGGCGAAAGGCGGGGTACACCCTGGACAAGTCGCCAGGTCATCACAGGGCTGACACATAGACACAGACAACCATTCACACTCACACCTACGGTCAATTTAGAGTCACCAGTTAACCTAACCTGCATGTCTTTGGACTGTGGGGGAAACCGGAGCACCTGGAGGAAACCCACGCGGACACGGGGAGAACATGCAAACTCCACACAGAAAGGCCCTCGCCGGCCCCGGGGCTCGAACCCAGGACCTTCTTGCTGTGAGGCAACAGCGCTAACCACTACACCACCGTGCCGCCCTGCCTACAACTTTAAAGGTGCAAATAGTTTTTTTTTATTGTGACACAAACAATAATTAAGATGAAAAAACAGAAATCTGGAGTGTGCATGGGTATTCACCCTTTCGTATGAAATCCCTAAATAAGAGCTGGTCCAACCAATTCACTTCATAAGTCACATAATCAGTTGATTAAGCTCCACCTATGTACAATCAAAGTGTCACATGATCTGTCACTTGATGTCTGTATAAATCATCCTGTTCTGGAAGGACCCTGACTCTGCAACACTACTAAGCAAGCAACATGAAATGCAAGGAGCCTCCAAACAGGCCAGAGACAAAGTTGTGGAGAAGTATAGATCAGGGTTGGGTTATAAAAAATATCCCAAACTTTTAATATCTCACGGAGCACCATTAAATCCATTATAGCAAAATGGAAGAATATGTCACCACTACAAACCTGACAAAAGAAGGCTGCCCACTAAAAGTCAGACCAGGCAAGGAGGGCATTAATCAGAGATGCAACAAAGACACCAATGATAACACTGAAGGAGCTGCAAAGATCCACAGCAGAGATGGGAGTATCTGTCCATAGGACCACTTTAAGCCGTACACTCCACAGAGTGGGGCTTTATGGAAGAGTGGCCAGAAAAAAGTAATTGCTTAAGAAAACACGTTTGGAGTTTGCCCAACAGCATGTGACAGACTCCCCAAACACATGGACAGAGATTCTCTGGTCAAATGAGACTAAAATTGATCTTTTTGGCCATCATGGGAAATGTCATGTGTGGCGCAAACCCAAAACCCTGAGAACACCATTCCTAAAGTGAAGCATGGTGGTGGCAGCATCATGCTGTGGGGATGTTTTTCATCTGCAGGGACAGGAAAGCTGGTCAGGACTGAAGGAAAGATAGATGACACTAAATACAGGGCAATTCTGGAGGAAAACTTGTTTGAATCAGCCAGAGGTTTGAGACTGGGACGAAGGTTCACGTTCCAGCAGGACAATGACCCTAAACATACTGCTGAAGCTACACTGGAGTGGCTTAAAGGAAAACATTTAAATGTCTTGGAATGGCCTAATCAAAGCCCAGACCTCAATCCAATTGAGAATCTGTGGCATAACTTGAAGATTGCTGTACACCAACGCAACCCATCTAATTTGAAGGAGTTGGAGCAGTTTTACCTTGAAGTGTATGTAATGCCTTATTTTAATGCTTTAAAATGAATATATATCATTAGTAATGGCCAAAATTAATAAAGCAGGGGGGAAAATAATATTAATAATTTGTTATTTTATTATCAAGCACAAAACTATTGATAAATCGCGGTTTCCGAATCCTGGGAAAAGGCAGCCTTGCTTCAGGGCAAATCTTGCATGACATCACGCGTGGAATCCAAGTTATCTGGGTTACATCTGTTCATTCCGTGCATGTTTCCTCGCTGAAATTGGATATTGTTGTTGGAATCTTACAAACATAATGTGAAAGTGCTGCACTGTGTTTGGATGTTCAAATTCCTATACAACAGGACATTCAATTCATGAATTTCTGAGAAATGACACTAATCTAAAGCGACAGTAGGTGAGGTTTGTGCAAATGTAGTGGGCAGATTTTGTGTTGCCTACTAATAATAAATCTGATTCATCAAGTGTTCATCACCACCAGAACAACCACATGGGAATTATTGGAGCAAAAAAGAAACCCATTTATTTAATAAATGACATTTGATCTGACATTTGGACAGTTTGTCAATTCCCCTATTATCACACACACACACACACACACACGCGATTATGAGCAACATTTACATGCTCACGATATCCGATCTTATCATATCTTTAACAGGAAGAAAAATGCGTGTGCTCGCAATCTCATCTCATTATCTCTAGCCACTTTATCCTATTCTACAGGGTCGCAGGCAAGCTGGAGCCTATCCCAGCTGACTACGGGCAAAAGGCGGGGTACACCCTGGACAAGTCGCCAGGTCATCACAGGGCTGACACATAGACACAGACAACCATTCACACTCACATTCACACCTACGGTCAATTTAGAGTCGCCAGTTAACCTAACCTGCATGTCTTTGGACTGTGGGGGAAACCGGAGCACCCGGAGGAAACCCACACGGACACGGGGAGAACATGCAAACTCCACACAGAAAGGCCCTCGCCGGCCACGGGGCTTGAACCCGGACCTTCTTGCTGTGAGGCGACAGCTCTAACCACTACACCACCGTGCCGCCCGCGCTCGCAATCATCATCATTAATTATTAATTGAAACATTTTAAATGCTCTCAGATTGCAATATTGCAATACTCGGTTTGTTTTTAGTTTTGTTCAGGAAAACATGATGAAAGGTAACCACCGTGTTCTGTACATCTCTCTCTCTCTAGCTATCTGTTTCTCCATCTCATGCGCTACAGAGGAAGATTGTTGTGAACTGAGTGAACTGGCAGTTTCTCATCTTGGGGGCTTGAAAAGATAACCATTTACTCCGGAATATCCTTGATAATCATCTGCCCCTCCATCTGACATAAGAATCCCAATCACTATCCGAATTCTCTCCAAAATGTGATTCCATATTTAGACTGGTCTAACCACTGCTGCGCACAGGAATGAAATTGATACCTGGATTGTTACACATGTGACGTCACACACCCCTTCGGGATCTTCCGGTTCAGTCTCAGCAAATTCTGTGAAAATCGGCTGATCTTATTGATTTTCCATCGATTTATGGCCTTTTGGATCAGCTGTGGTTCGAAAACACATGGTCAATCAACATAATGATTGTTGCTTTGGACAAGGAAAAAAGTGGGGTTTAGGGGCATTACATTCACTTTGAGGAATGGGCAAAAATGCCAGTGGCTCGATGTGCTAAGCTAATAGAGACATACCCCAAGAGACTTGCAGCTGTAATTGCAGCAAAAGGTGGCTCTAGAAAGTACTGACTTTGGGGGGGTGAATACCTATGCACACTCCAGATTTCTGTTTTTTCATCTTCATTATTGTGTGTATCACAATAAAACAACAATTTGCACCTTTAAAGTTGTAGGCATGTTGTGTAAATCAAATGGCGCTAACTCCCCTAAAATCCATTTTAATTCCAGCTTGTAATGCGACAAAACAGGACAAACACCAAGGGGTGTGAATACTTTTGCAAGACACTGTACATTTGAGGCAGCATGATGTGTTAGGTTTCACACTCAATGAAATGACCCTCGCACTTGGACATGCTCACGACTGTACCAGTTTTGTACCAGTTGTTATTTGACTAACTGATGCTATTTGGTTAATTCTTTGAAGGCTCACTTTATTTCAGTCCTATGGAGCTAAATCAGAGACAGACTTCAATGCCAGAAGTTTGGTATCTCATCTCATCTCATCTCATCTCATCTCATCTCATTATCTCTAGCTGCTTTCAGTATTAAAAAAAAGGCATTATAATAATAATAATAATAATAATAATAATCTCATCTCATTATCTCTAGCCGCTTTATCCTTCTACAGGGTCGCAGGCAAGCTGGAGCCTATCCCAGCTGACTACGGGCGAAAGGCGGGGTACACCCTGGACAAGTCGCCAGGTCATCACAGGGCTGACACATAGACACAGACAACCATTCACACTCACATTCACACCTACGGTCAATTTAGAGTCACCAGTTAACCTAACCTGCATGTCTTTGGACTGTGGGGGAAACCGGAGCACCCGGAGGAAACCCACGCGGACACGGGGAGAACATGCAAACTCCGCACAGAAAGGCCCTCGCCGGCCCCGGGGCTCAAACCCAGGACCTTCTTGCTGTGAGGCGACAGCGCTAACCACTACACCACCGTGCCGCCCATAATAATAATAATAATAATAATAATAATAATAAATCAAAAATGGAACATTGTCATTGAATCACTTATGTTGGAATTAACTTTGGGCACTGAATAGAGTTCCACTGAACAAAAAGACATTCATTAAAATTACCCAAGCTTCCAATAAAGAACAAATGTAACAGAATTGATCCTTTTGACCATAACAGTCTTATTATTTATGTTAAATTTGAATTTTTGTTTATTTATTCTAACATGCTTTTCAATTACAATCTTTTATTTGTTTCTTCACATCAGCCTTTTTCATTGCTGTTTTTTATGGTGCGAGTTATTTTTCAGTGTCAGTACTTTTAAGTATTAACTTACTGGCTTTGTTTTGGTATGTAAGTAGAGGGGTCAAGAATATTATTTATTTGAGAAAAATGTCATGAGAAGGTAGCCAACAACATCCTGAGATTCATGTAAACACGGTCACACGGTGGGTGAGTTAACCTTAGGTAACTTAGCCTACCATTAACCAAAGCTAAACTAGCTAACAAGAAGCTACAGTTAATGTTATTCTTACCCCAATGGGGCATCTACCAAATGGCACAAAGTAAAAAGTTAATTTATTTGGGGACAGTAAACCCAAAAAGACATACTTGTGGATTCGATTGCCTGGGGCATGTAAAGCTGTTTTAGAAAAAAAAAATTGCTAGAAGCCTTCAGACTCACAGCAGACACTGACAGTGACATTTTTCTCATTTAAATATGCAAATAACACATTTCTAGTCCCTCTCCTTCCACACCAAAATAGAGGCAATAAGTTAACACTGAAAAGTACTGACCTCTAAAAATACTGTAGACTTGCAGCATAAAAAGGCTGACATGAAGAAAAAAAAACATCAAAATTTACAGCCCCAATTCCATAAATTTGGGACATTGTGTAAAACGTAAATAAAAAAAAACAGAATATGACAATTTGCAAATCATAGAAACCCTATATTTCATTGACAGTAGTACAAAGACAGCATATCAGATGTTGAAACTGAGAAATTTTCTTGTTTTTTGAAAAATATGTGCTCATTTTGAATTTGATGTCAGCAGCACCTTTCAGAAAAGTTGGACGGGGCATGTTTATCACTGTGTTGCATCACCTCTACTTTTAACAACACTCTGTAAATGTTTGGGAACTGAGGCGACCAATTGCTGTAGTTTTGAAAGAGAAATGTTGTCCCATTCTTACCTGATATACCATTTAGGTTGCTCAACAGTTCAGGTCTCATTTGGCGTATTTTGCACTTCATAATGCGCCAAATGTTTTCAATGGGAAAACCACCGTGTTCTGCACATCTCTATCTATCTATCTATCTATCTATCTATCTATCTATCTATCTATCTATCTATCTATCTATCTATCTATCTGTTTCTCCATCTTGCATGTACTACAAAGGAAGACTGTCGTGTACTGAGTGAACTGGCAGTTTCAGACTGGGAGACAGGTCTGGACTGCAGGCAGGCCAGTTTAGCACCTGGACTCTTTTACTACAGAGCCATGCAGTTTTAATATGTCCAGAAAGCAGTTTGGCATTGTCTTGCTGAAAGAAGGAAGGCCTTCCCTGAAAAAAAGATTTTGTCTGGATGTCAGCATATTGCTCTGAAACATGTATCATTCAGCATTAATGATGCCTTCCCAGATGTACAAGCTACCCATGTCATGTGCACTAATGCACCCTCATACCATCACAGATGCTGGCTTTTGAACTGTGCACTGATAACAAGCCGAATGGTCCCTCTCCTCTTTAGCCTGGAGGACGTGGTGTCCATGATTTTCTAAAAAGAATTAATACTTTTGATTCGTCAGACCTCGGAACAATTTTCCACTTTGCCTCAGTTCATTGTAAAAGAGCTCAGGCCCAGAGAAGCTGGTGGTGTTTCTGGATATTGTTTATGGTTTTACTTGCATTTGTGGATGCAGTAATGAACTGTTTTCACAGATGATGGTTTTCTGAAATGTTCTGTAACCCATACAGTGATTTCCACTATAGAAACGTGTCTGCTTTTAATGCAGTGTTGCCTGAGGGCCTGAAGACCACAGGCATCCAATGTCAATTTTCAGCCTTGTCTCTTGCATACAGAGATTTCTCCAAATTCTCTGAATCTTTTAATGATATTATGTACCATAGATGATATGATCCCCAAATTCTTTGCAATTTTACATTGAGGAAAGTTATTCTTGAATTGCTGCACTTTTTGCCCACTCAGTCTTTCACAGAGCGGTGAACCCCTCCCCATCTTTACTTCTGAGAGACTCTGCCTCTCTGGGATGCTTTTTTTTATACCCAATCATGTTACTGACTTGGGGTGGGGTTTCCCAAAAGCCTCTTAATGCTAAGAGCAGCTTAACCAGGAGAGTGTTCATTGTGTTGCTCACTCTACCATTAAACAATGATCTTTGTGCTACAGTGCTTTTGGGAAACCCACCCCTGTTGCCACTTAATCAAATTAGGTTTTTTTTGTTTTTTTGTTTTTTAGCATTGCACAACTTTTTCAGTCTTTTGTTGCCCCGTCCCAACTTTTCTGAAACATGTTGTTGACATCAAATTCAAAATGAACATATATCTTTGAAAAAACAATAAACTTTCTCACTTTCAACATTTGATATGTTGTCATTGTCCTATTTTGAAGGAAATATAGGGTTTCTGTGATTTGCAAATCGTCATATTCTGTTTTTTTATTTACGTTTTACACAGTGTCCCAAATTTATGGAATTGGGGTTGTACATAAATAATAAGATTACAAACATTATGGTAAAAAAAGTATCATGTGTGTAGTATGTGTTTTTCATTGGATGCAGGGCCGGATTAACATGGCCAGGGGCCCCTAGGCTACAAGTTGCTGTAGCGCCCCCCCGGCCACCACCATCTTATCCCATCTACAGTGGTGCTTGAAAGTTTGTGAACCCTTTAGAATTTTCTATATTTCTGCATAAATAGGACCTAAAACATCATCAGATTTTTACACAAGTCCTAAAACTAGATAAAGAAAACCCAGTTAAACAAATGAGACAAAAATATTGTACTTGGTCATTTATTTATTGAGGAAAATGATCCAAAATTACACATCTGTGAGTGGCAAAAGTATGTGAACCTCTAGGATTAGCAGTTAATTTGAAGGTGAAATTAGAGTCAGGTGTTTTCAATCAATGGGATGATAATCAGGTGTGAGTGGGCACCCTGTTTTATTTAAAGAACAGGGATCTATCAAAGTCTGATCTTCACAACACATGTTTGTGGAAGTGTATCATGGCACAAGCAAAGGAGGTTTCTGAGGACCTTAGACAAAGCGCTGCTGATGCTGATCAGGCTGGAAAAGGTTACAAAACCATCTCTGAAGAGTTTGGACTCCACCAATCCACAGTCAGACAGGTTGTGCACAAATGGAGGAAATTCAAGACCATTGTTACCCTCCCCAGGAGTGGTCGACCAACAAAGATCACTCCAAGAGCAAGGCGTGTAATAGTCGGCAAGGTCACAAAAGACCCCAGGGCAACTTCTAAGCAATTGAAGGCCTCTCTCACATTGGCTAATGTTAATGTTCATGAGTCCACCATCAGGAGAACACTGAACAACAATGGTGTGCATGGCAGGGTCGCAAGGAGAAAGCCACTGGTCTCCAAAAAGAACATTGCTGCCCGTCTGCAGTTTGCTAAAGATCACGTGGACAAGCCAGAAGGCTATTGGGAAAATGTTTTGTGGACGGATGAGACCAAAATAGAACTTTTTGGTTTAGATCAGAAGCGTTATGTTTGGAGAAATGAAAACACTGCATTCCAGCATAAGAACCTTATCCCATCTGTGAAACATGGTGGCAGTAGTATCATGGTTTGGGCCTGTTTTGCTGCATCTGGGCCAGGACGGCTTGCCATCATTGATGGAACAATGAATTCTGAATTATACCAGCGAATTCTAAAGGAAAATGTCAGGACATCTGTCCATGAACTGAATCTCAAGAGAAGGTGGGTCATGCAGCAAGACAACGACCCTAAGCACACAAGTCGTTCTACCAAAGAATGGTTAAAGAAGAATAAAGTTAATGTTTTGGAATGGCCAAGTCAAAGTCCTGACCTTAATCCAATTGAAATGTTGTGGAAGGACCTGAAGCGATTAGTTCATGTGAGGAAACCCACCAACATCCCAGAGTTGAAGCTGTTCTGTACGGAGGAATGGGCTAAAATTCCTCCAAACCGGTGTGCAGGACTGATCAACAGTTACTGGAAACATTTAGTTGCAGTTATTGCTGCACAAGGGGGTCACACCAGTTACTCAAAGCAAAGGTTCACATACTTTTGCCACTCACAGATATGTAATATTGGATCATTTTCCTCAAGAAATAAATGACCAAGTATAATATTTTTGTCTCATTTGTTTAACTGGGTTCTCTTTATCTACTTTTAGGACTTGTGTGAAAATCTGATGATGTTTTAGGTCATATTTATGCAGACATATAGAAAATTCTAAAGGGTTCACAAACTTTCAAGCACCACTGTACCTGTAAAGAACTGTCTATTTTCTACATTTAAAATTTTTTTTTTCATTATTAAACTTTGTACAGCTGGGCCAGCAAAAACAGAACACCAAAAACTATAAGGTTTAGATTGACAACAACTTATCACAACTTATGCAACTGTCAATTGAATGTGCCTGTAGGCCTTTTAGGCAACTGAACCTGCTGCTTGTGGATCCTTTCGGATGCTACATTATCAGCGTCTTTGTTACGGCACTTATCAGGTCCCATTTTTATCCAGTATTTCCTAGTAGGTTCATCTATTTCGCCCCAAAACCCTGGATCCGAATTTAAGTTAGCATCGGCATGGCTAGAATATCCCAGAGACACGTCACAGGCAGCCGCCTGGTCAGAGAAGCTAACATTGCATGAGCTTGTGGTCCCAGAAACAGAGGGGGGATCTAGATGTGAAATGTTTGATGTTGATGCTTGAAGGAAACTATCATGCATGTCAATGTCATCGGAGAGTGTGTGTGTGTGTGTGTGTGTGTGTGCGCGCGTTTGTGAAACTAGTGTCAGTGGCACATTCATCCACAAATGGGACGGGGTCTGAAAGGGATGGTCCTTCACCCTCACCAGAGCTAGTAGTACTACTGGCTGCAGCTGCAGCTAACATAACATTTGCTACGCTAGTGTCATGATGACTTGCACTTGCCAGTTGGGTTTCATTAGGTTTAAAAAACCCTGTTAGTTTTGGTATATTGCTCAATAGAGCTTTGTCACGTTGGGTTTTTTGCCGTTGCGCCTTGCGCATTTGAGCACCACTCTTGTATTTTCTGTCACACATGTTCACTGTTCAACTGTGGAGTGACGTCGTGCGTGACGTCTAACATTTATATATGGAAGGCAGATTTGCCTCACCCAATCAGCGTCCGTTTATTTAAATATTCATTTTAAGCCAATGAATATGAAGGGTTTTTTTTCTTTTGACCAATTGGGGGCCCCCCTGCGAGGCAGGGGGTCTGGGGGCCCCTAGGCTGAAGCCATATGAAGCCTGTGCGGTGATCCGGGCGTGATTGGATGCTTGGATTATTTTAATAACTACTGTATATTTTAGTTCAGTGGAACTCTTCAGTGCCCAAAGTTAATTACAACACAAGTGTTTCAGTGCCAATGTTCTATTTTTCTTTTTATTTTCTTTCTTTCTTTTTTTTTTAAATCAGTGCTGTTTTTTTTATGCCAAACTTCAAGTTTTTGATTTAGCTCCATAAATGCATTTATTTGCTATAAATTGAAAGGTAATAGGTCTGAGGAAAAATGCTTGGCGTAATCCTGTAAAAATTATTTGTTGTTTTAACTTAAAAAGTTAATGCAAGGGCTGCCTTAAAATTTTGAGTTCATTGAAATTCACATAGTAAGTTAAATTGTTGTGAACTTACTATATTAATTTCAGTGAATTCAAAATTTTAAGGCAGCCCTTGCACTAACTTTTTTAAGTTAAAACAACAAATAATTTTTTTACAGTGTAGTAGAAGCATTTGTTTATTTGGCCATAATATATATTAGTTTTCTTTATTATTTTACCATGTCTCTGTGTACCAGTATTTTGATGCTTGGACAGTATAATTGAGCCTGTATTTTCTTGTCCATTTATGAAATGACTTAAGTTACACACTGCAGAATTTTATGTACCGCGACTCAGAATTTGTCTCTAGTGTCTCCTTTTTGATTAGAGCATTCTCACTCTTATTCATTTCCACTGAACAATTAACACTGTGTCACTCATCTTGAGGAAAACAGAGGAGGATGCTACAGAATGCATGATTTTATGATGGTTGCTGATTACAAAGCTCTGCAGATTGGAGCAGTGTTGATTATCCTAATGCTGGTGGAGAAAGTGTTGATGAGAGAGAGAGACTCCCACTGTCAAATGTGACTGTGTCTGAGGCCTTTGCTCTGACCACAGTGCAATTACGCATACAATCAGAGGGCTACCTGATTATATCTGACTGATTAAAGTATTCAAATACAGTAGACTAAAATGAAAGATATGTAGGACATCTTTTTCAGACACACATTAAATCATGTCTCCGACTCACTTTGATGAAATTGTTCTAAATTATGTTGGATTCATTTTGGTCTGATATAAATCCAGTATAGCACTCGCCTTGACCTGTATCTGGAAGACTGACAAAAAAAAAGTAATAAAATTTGATAAAATACATTTCGTTAATTCTGGTTTAGCATGCAAGTCCAGTTTGTAGTGAAACAGTTTTAATATTACTGCATTATCAATAATCAGTTAAATCACCACATATGTATTATTCCATACAAAGCAGCATCTGTCTATGATAATAAAGCTATAATAACCTTCTCAGAATAAATGCATGAGTAGCAGGAGAGTTCATAGTATTTGGGTTCATGCCAGAATCAATGGTTCCTCTACAGTGCAAAATAATGGTTTGTGTCTGTTTACTTGCCCAGGGACTGTAGATGTAAATTAGTGAGTAACTAACTCTGGTGGTTGTACATAGTCCCTGACTAAATATACTTAAACTGAACTAAACTAGGGGCGGCACGGTGGTGTAGTGGTTAGCACTGTCGCCTCACAGCAAGAAGGTCCTGGGTTCGAGCCCAGCGGCTGGTGAGGGCCTTTCTGTGTGGAGTTTGCATGTTCTCCCCTTGTCTGCGTGGGTTTCCTCTGGGTGCTCTGGTTTCCCCCACAGTCCAAAGACATGTAGGTTAGGATAATTGGTAGCTCTAAATTGACCGTAGGTGTGAATGTGAGTGTGAACGGTTGTTTGTCTCTGTGTCAGCCCTGCGATAACCTGGCGACTTGTCCAGGGTGTACCCTGCCTCTCGCCCATAGTCAACTGGGATAGGCTCCAGCTTGCCTGCGACCCTGTAGAACAGGATAAGCAGCTACAGATAATGGATGGATGAACTGAACTAAACTAAACGAAGGGACTTTTCATGCAAAAGTTATTTTCAAACATGAACCATAAATCAACCTGATCTTCAAGTATGGTGCTAAACTGGAGCTTTGTGTGATTATGGAACGGTATTGTGTGTCAACCTGCTGTTCTGTTTTAGATGTACTTGTCACTAGGGGTGATGTTTTTTCTGGCCAGGTAGATAAATGTCACTGGGGAGCTGTTTTATAGGGGTCACATACTGGGTTAATGCCCTGTGGGAGCAATTGTACAGAGACATCTGCAATGCACTGCTGGCTCTTTAGACCACTGCCATTTCTAATTAAGATGTACTGTCACTTTGCTGAATTGCTAATTAAACCTGAAGTGACCTCGATCCACACAGACCCTGTAAACTGCTTAAGTTTATTATTTTAAGGCACCATAATTTTGGACCAAACATGCTTTCTTTATCATAAGGGAGTGATGGTACTAAATGACCAAAAGCAGATTGTATGAAATGTTCACTTCTCTTTCACTTTTGATTTTCCTCTTTGTCAGCGTCAGCCCTGCCCTAAGCTGTCCATCGTGTCTTCTTTACCTCGGGAGGACAAGGTCATTCTAGGGCAATCCTCAAGCAGAGTTTATGAGCCCTATAATTAAAATGAGGGGTAAATACTTGAGGGAGTGCAGTGCTCTATAACTCTTCATGCACTTATTGCTGCGCCACTGAACCAAGGAGATATCAGTTACTTCCTCCAGCTCTTACTTCCTGCTGCTGCAGGTCTTTGAGCTGCATGATTTACCTTGAGGTTTACCTTTTGTGTCAAACGTACAAGACACCAGACATTAATTATTTACTTATCCAGATGCATTACAGTTTAACTGTTTGCATGTGCCTTTTTTTATAACATTTGTCTTCACTGTAAATTTTCTTCTTTCACAGTGAATTTAGGAAAGTGTGATGATAAATTTGTGTGTGTGTGTGTGTGTGTGTGTGTGTGTGTGTGTGTGAATGAATGCAAGTGACACTGATACCCTTTTGTCTCAGGACATCGCTTCACAGAAGTTTTCCATGCCGTCTCCTGTGCGCACTGTCATCGTAGCAGACTTTGACAGTGACAATGAGCTGGAGGTCTTTTTCAACAATATTGCATATAGAGAATCATCAGCCAACAGACTGTTTAGGTAAACCAAGAAGACTTCAGTTCATCCAATAACTATAAAAAATGAAGCTCAGCTAAAATAAAATTATTTAACCTCCTAGGGCTTAGCAGTCACATGCGTGGACAGCACTTTATGGAAATTCGGAACAAGAATCCACATATGTGGACATACTTTTTCTCTAAAAGTACTTCTTATCAAAAGATGATGCTTAGTTTTTATTCTAATCAGGTTCTAATAAGCCCAAATAGCAAAGAGAAATAAAAAATGCATGTAAAAAAAGCAGCTTGGGCCTTAGGAGGTTAAGGCCAGAAAACTGAAAAACACAATCTTATTGTGGATTGATGAGGAGGCCAGTCAAGCAAAGTACACCTTATTCCACCCTAAAAAGCCACCTGATGCCACATAATTAGATCCCTCCCCACCCCCAGCACCCCCGGGCCCACGATACAAACCTCCCATGAAGATTGAACCAAGACTGAAAATGTCAGAGCTTACTATATATCCTCTGATTTCTGAAATCTCAAGGAGATGTTATATTATCAAGCAAATATCTTATTAATCTTAATTAATTTTGCTACTCAAAATTGGGCATAAAATATATCTGTTTTCTGCCTTGAATAAATGAATCAGCACACAGAGTTCAGTTCTGTAGAGGAAAACCTTAAATGAGACCTGCTATGTCACACTGAACCAGAAACAGAAAGCATAAGGCAGTAACTATATATCACTGTGATGTAGACTGAAATACACTCAGGAGCACAGGCTGTAGTAAAAGTAAGGTGCATGTAACTGCTAATTGCATTCACAGGGTGTCTCGAAGAGAAAATTCAGACCCACATATAGAAGAGCTGAACATTGGTGAGGCAGCTGAGCCAGAAGGGAGGGGAACAGGTATGTGCCTATAGTTTGTCCTATAATAAAATGGTGTGTGGAATTTTATGCAAATCCAGACAGCCTTATTATTTAGTATTTTGTAGTATATAAAAACTCAGACATTTCTTCAGGTTAAACTACAAGTTTGAAGACCTATAACCTGAAAATTAACCAAGCAGAAATAAATATGTGACCTTTCTTTGCCAGTGGGTGGCGTCAGAGCCCTACTGTGGTGTGTTTGTGCTTTCTTACCAAGTATATTCATTTATCAGCATGTGGTATATATTCAGTTCCAGTAAAGACAACCCCTGATCATTGAGTCTTAATTAAATGAAGTCATTGTGTTAATTTAAGGCTAAAATTCAGGGTATTTTATTACGAAGGGACTCTGAGGGAAGCATTATTGATTGAATTTTTCGATAATTTACGTGATATAAACCAAAATGAACAATTCAAGTCACATAGTGTCTCCATATGCTTCTGATTTATATCTTCATACATTTCTGATTTATTAAGCATGTTTTACATACGTATGTGCGCGTATGTTTGTCTTGTAGGAGCTGTCGTGACTGATTTTGATGGAGATGGACAGTTGGATCTGCTGGTAACACATGGCGAGAGTGCAGCTCAGCCTATCTCTGTGTACCGAGTGAACCAAGTGAGCATGTGACTTCCACCTGCTTACGAAACAGCTGCAAAATACAGGAAAATGCATTTTCTACACAAAATTGTGTTTTCATTCAAATGTGAAAGGGAACCATTATTTGTGAAATTGCTGTGTATTTTGTTGTCTAGTTACTCCTTAAATTAGCCATTTCATTTCATTAGTCATTAGTAAATCCATTTAGTAAATCCATCCATTTACAATAAACACCATTATTGTAGCTGTTGCTAAATTGAATTTATTTTAGAAGTTTTCTCCTTGTCGTCCCATGCTGTTGATTGCTCCTTACAGGGATCATCTAACAGATGGCTCCGTGTGATTCCACGCACTCAGTATGGGGCTTTTGCTCGGGGAGCCAAAGTTGTGGTCTACACTAAAAGAAATGGCGTTCACACGCGTATCGTCGATGGAGGCTCTGGATACCTGTGTGAAATGGAACCTGTAGCTCACTTTGGACTTGGTATGTTCTGTATTTCTTTTTAACTTCTAACCAGCACACAAAACACCCTCACAGTTTTAGTTTCCCAACAACGAGATTCAGCTTAACAGAATCCCTAGGTTTTACTCTTAATTTAGACAAATGCATTGACTTTGTGAGTAAAAAAATATGACTTAACTCATGTTTGTGTATGTTGTTATACTGTATTCATTCCAAAATATTATCCAGGAATGGCATTAATAACAACCATCACAATAAGAAGAGCCAAAGCTCGCTGATATTGAATCAAATATCAGATATTAACAACTAGCATTAGATTAGATTAGATTAGATTAGATTAGATTAGATTAGATAAAACTTTATTGATCCTTTTGGGAGGGTTCTCTCAGGGAAATTAAGAATCCATGTTATATAGTTAAACACACTATGTCTTCGTAAGAAGACCAAAAAAGTAAAAAAAATGGTGGAAAAAGAGAGATTTAAAGAGCTAAAAACTACAGAGCTACTGGAGAGGCAGCCGTCTCACACAGCGCCCATACCATTAGAATCAATACAACAAATAAATAGAAATCACATTATACTTCATAAAGTCTGACAGCTCTGCTATTAAAACATCCATAATTGCATTTGATTTCAGCAAATAAGGGTCAGTACACAGTGAAGCAACATGTGCGTTGCTTTATTCCATTATGATTCCTGTTCCACGAGGGTGCATATGTCAGATGTGTTCATGCAGCGGTAACATAATCCATGTGAAAGCCGTCGTTTTTAATATCCTCACTGATTAGAAGTCTGTGATGAGACGCTGGTGTACAGGTGCAGAAGCTGGTGGTCAGCGCAGGAACGTGCTCCCTCTCCATGGCTCAGTTACGGATGCTCTGCCGAGCGTGGCTTCAGCAACTCATCAGGGAGCCATCAGCCAGATTTGTAGCAGTGGTAGGATGCCAGTTGGAAGCTCTGAACTTTCTAAGTATGCTGTGAAAATCAAAATTCTCTCCTTTAGTGGTCAAATGATCACCCAGAGGGCCTGTAAATATGTGCATACCTGGTGTTGTACAGTCACGCGTGCATATTTGGTGCTGGAGAGTGGATATGTGGAGCAGAAGCTTAAAGATTGTAAATCACATCGGATGACTTGAGATCTGAAGGCCTACTAATTCCATGTTCTTGGAATAGCTGTTAGGGCAGTTGATTGTTAGCCATAAAGTTTCATTTTGCAGCTCTCACAGAGCCGAAGATTACATTACCCCAAAATTCAGTAATGTACATTGCTTCATACATTCTCTCTTGGTGAAAAATGTGCCTCATGAAACCTTCATTGCTGACTCACCACATAATGCTAGCAGCGTGATTACTTTTACCCGATATAAGAGCTACATGTAGAATATGTAAGAAACTGTCTTGTTGAGCAACTGTGAGTCACAATAGGTGAAATATCCAGTGTTTTCTCCCAAGTGGCACCTGGAGAAGCAGACTGGGTCCTGGCAGGAGCCCCTGCGGATCTGTTTACCTCAGAAATTTTGCTTTAATTAAAGACTGGCAAGGCACTCAAAGCATCTCTCCATGCTTGACTAAAAAGCGGAATGGAAGGAAATGGGAGCTGCTTGCAGTCAAGCTCTTCCCCCATCCCTTCCCATATGTGCCGCTTTGAAATTCTGCAGTTGGTATGGCACTGTGCAAGACATGGTGAGCATCGCAGAGACCATGCAAAAGAAGAGAAACATAGAGTTTCTCTTCTTTTGCATGGTCTCTGCGATGCTCACCATGTCTTGCACAGTGCCATACCAACTGTTGTAGTAACTGTAGACAGGCTCTGATTGTGGTACTGCCAGCAGATGGGTGGTGTTGGATGGGTTGACACTAACTAAATATAGGTGTTTTACGATGCTAAATTGTCATAAGCTCCCATCCATCCATTACCGCTTATCCTGTGCAGGGTCGCGGGCAAGCTGGAGCCTATCCCAGCTGACTATGGGCGAGAGGCGCGATATACCCTGGACAAGTTGCCAGATCATCGCAGGACTAACACATGGAGACAAACAACCATTCACACTCACATTCACACCTACAGTCAATTTAGAGCCATCAGTTAGCCTAACCTGCATGTCTTTGGACTGTGGGGGAAACCGGATCACCCGGAAGAAACCCACACAGACACAGGGAGAACATGCAAACTCCACAAAGAAAGGCCCTCATTGACCACTAGGCTCAAACCCAGAACCTTCTTGCTGTGAGACAACAGTGCTAACCACTACACCACCGTGCCACCCATCATAAGCTCCCAGAAAGCGTTAATATAAAAAAAAAAAATCATGGTGTTCTGGCATTCAGCACTGTATAGAACACAATTACCTCAGTTCTAATCTGGTGGTTGAGCATCTCTGTGGAACCCTGCCTGCTATATCAATAGCTCCCAAACTCATAATCCTGTCTTGTACGCTGTTAGTCATGAGACTTTCACTTACTGTATCAAAACAGACAAGTTTAGTCCGTACTGCACACAGCTGCAGCCCTGCACATTCTTGTGCATTTGTTAAGAGCTTGCAACCCTTGTGCCAAACCCAAGCCTGCTTCAACCTGGCTTTTGCCAAAGAGCTTCTTGGGAGGCCTTTTCTCCTGAGTGGAATTTTTCCATTGAGAGCTGTGCTTAAAAAGAAGAAATCATTCATTGTGTCTCCAAACTCTGAGGGGAGGTTACAAAGGCAGACTGTTCTCTAAGTGCTGAGAGGCTTTTTTGCTTCCCTGCCATGTACTTCGCCAACAGGGAAAGACGTGGCCACCAATGTGGAAGTGTACTGGCCAGATGGAAGCTCTGTGGCCAGACCATTGGAGCTCAGTGACCTGAACACGGTTATGGAGATTCACTATCCATCATCTGAGGAGGAAGTGACGCCAGCAGTCGAGATTGAGGTGTGGGCAGTCCGTTGTTGTCTTTTGTGATTTTTAAATGGTTAACATTCTTAATCTGCTTGCTGTTGTTCATACCTGTGTACTTATTAGTCTTTAGTCATCTAATTTTTTTTAATAAAACCACAGACTTCCATTCAAATCATTGTAGATCCTTCTGATGTAGACTGAAATTACCTTTTTTTTGTTTTCTATTTACAACCGGTTTATTAAACCTGTTTATTCCATCGAGTTACTCCTAGATCAGAATGAACTGAACATTTAGAGAGGAGTTTTGAAATATTTTTTCAGACTGATTTAGACAAATTGAGCCAGGTACAAAAAATGGGTAGTTTTTAAGTATTGCCTCACTTTAATTGAAATTTTAAAATACGTCATTTTAGTCCCTTTATGTTGTTATCTTTATGCATTTTTTGCAGTGCGGACATGGATTTTTTGTTAACGAAAATGGCCGATGTACTGGTAAGATTCATTGCCCTTACAGGTTGTTGTTTGTTGTTACTGTAACCCCTCAAACTGTGTTCTCATCTCTCACTTGACTGTTGCAAATCCCCCACATGCAATCCTTCATTCCACTGCCTTGTAACTCCTAGATGAGGATGAGTGTACACAGTTTCCCTCTGTGTGTCCCCGTGAGCGTCCTGTCTGTACAAATACATATGGGAGCTTCAAGTGCCGCTCAAAGAAGAAGTGTAACCAGGGATATGAGTCCAATAATGAAGGCTCAGCCTGTGTGGGTGAGTAGGAAACTGCTGACTAGGGATTAATAAAGGAAAGAACTGTCATGAGGCCTTCCAACTGTCATGCTGCTTTAAGCTTTCATGAACTGCATCATTTTTAAACCCAATACTGTGTTACATTTATGGCCAAATATGACTGCCTACAGCTTTCCCATAATGCTCTTTTCTATTACTGCTTTATAGGTTCCAATTTTTTTCCTTTCCTTTCTCTCTGTGCTGTCATAAATTTTCAGATCTTTACCAAAATGTCATGATGTTAAAATCAGTTACATAAATGTGGACGAGTTCTCTGTGTGCTTTCTGTCTGCAGCTCAAGTAGCATACTTTGAGGAAAACAGATCTTCTGCTTTCAAACAGTGGCCGTCTCACTTTTGGTTACTGTCTCTAACTCTGCTCACGCTGCTTACTATCTGACCTGCTGATGGCTCCTTTCTTCCTCTTCATCATCGCTCTGCCTCTGCTGTGCATTCTCTCTCCTGTGCATTGGGAGTTGACTGTAAACTGAACTCTCTGTGGACTCCCAACTCTCACCGTGACCCCTGCTGTGTCTCATTTTCTGCTCTAATACTTGTAGAATAGACACTGTGCATGCCCAGAGGAACTTACAAGGAGTTTCAAAGAAGAAAACATTTTGAAAAGAGTTTCAAGAAAAAAAAAAAGATTCAACACATCGACCTGTTGAGAAGTAAGAAAGGCATCCCATGGCTGAAGAAATAATGAAGTCTGATCAAACTGTGTGTTTTGCATTTTCATCTCAAGGCCTGGATATGATTTTATTTTAGTGTGACCATAAAATGGTAATATACAATATATTCAAGGTCACAGGTTGTTCCTTGGGTGTGGATTGTAGATTATTTGCAGTTTAATATTTAATAAAATGGATTAAAAACCAAATAACTGCTGTTGATTCTATGAAATCTATATCAAGGATGCCATTTGCCTTTGCAAGCTATTTTATTTCTTGATGTATTTACAGATAATATTTATTTTATTTTTAAATATTTATTTTTAATATTTTTATTATTTTATTTAATAAAAATGAAATAAAGTCTCCCCCATTTATTCGCTATAGATTTTTCATCCAAAGGTGTCGATATGAAAAAAGTTATTTCATTTTGCTGTGAATATAAATTGCTAATATGAAACATATTAAAAGTCACCAGATGTTCTGTGGCTGTGGGTTGTAGATTGTCTGCAGTTTGATAAAAAGGGATCAACAACCAAATTCATGGTGTTGATTCTATGAAATCTACATTAAGCATGCAATTTGTGTTTGCAAGCTGTTTTATATGTTGGCTTTGAGTTCTTAAATTATTATTATTATTATTATTATTATTATTAGGCGGCACGGTGGTGTAGTGGTTAGCGCTGTCGCCTCACAGCAAGAAGGTCCTGGGTTTGAGCCCCGGGGCCGGCGAGGGCCTTTCTGTGTGGAGTTTGCATGTTCTCCCCGTGTCCGCGTGGGTTTCCTCCGGGTGCTCCGGTTTCCCCCACAGTCCAAAGACATGCAGGTTAGGTTAACTGGTGACTCTAAATTGACCATAGGTGTGAATGGTTGTCTGTGTCTATGTGTCAGCCCTGTGATGACCTGGCGACTTGTCCAGGGTGTACCCCGCCTTTCGCCCATAGTTAGCTGGGATAGGCTCCAGCTTGCCTGCGACCCTGTAGAAGGATAAAGCAGCTACAGATAATGAGATGAGATTATTATTATTATTATTATTAGAGGTCCAAGCATGAAGTGCCCAAACTATAAGTCATAGAAACACAACACTTTGTCACATGGTGCAAAATTCCTACACTACTCAGGGAAGTAAAGGGACCAGTGTTGACCTTATGGTGGTGCTATAGTGCAAGCATACATAGGACAAAATGCAAATAAGTACTCAGGCAAATGTGAATCATAATAATTAGCAACAAAAAGCATGCCAATCAATCCAAGTGGGGCTGAGCTGATTTACTCAAACAACTGTACTTCATGAATACCTGCATGGAATAACACACAACTTGCATGCATGTATGGCAAAGGATTCTAAGGTGGTATGCAAAGTTTGGAGAATGACCATTAACAATGGGTGGAGTTAAGATGAAACAGCTATTTCTCAGAGACGTAAAGTCCGATCATGCTGAAATTTGCTGTTCTGCATCAATGTGCTAATCTGTAACATTTTCATTACTGAATTACTTTAGAAACATGGCCAGCTTCAGCCAATCAGGTTTCAGCAAGCATTTCACAGAACTAGCAATGAGCTATTGTTACAAAACTTCATAAATCTATTCACGTATGGATCCTTTATTGTTCTATGTAGAACTAACCCAAGTTAGTTGGGGGGGGGGTTGCTTCTCCTGCTTGGACCCCACAGATCACTGCTTGCTGCGATACGTTATACTTATCCATCCATCTATCCAATATCTGTAGCCGCTTATCCTGTGCAGGGTTGCAGGCAAGCTGGAGCCTATCCCAGCTGACTATGGGTGAGAGGTAGTGTACACCCTGGACAAGTTGCCAGGTCATCACAGGGCTGACACATCGACACAAACAACCATTCACACTCACATTCACACCTACGGTCAATTTAGAGTCACCAGTTAACCTAACCTGCATGTCTTTGGACTGTGGGGGAAACCGGAGCACCCGGAGGAAACCCACGCGGACACGGGGAGAACATGCAAACTCCACACAGAAAGGCCCTCATTAGCCACTGGGCTCGAACCCAGAACCTTCTTGCTGTGAGGCAGCAGTGCTAACCACTACACCACCGTGCTGCCTATTATTATTATTATTATTATTTTTTTTTTTTTTATTCCTTCCTTCATTTAGGGTTGCTGAGCTCTGGTAGTAGTTGGAATGATACTATAAATAATTGATAATAAATTTCAGGTGAACTTTCAGCTAAGTTTGCAGGCCTGATGCAAATGGTTTTGTAATTCTCATGCAAATATTTTCTTCTACTACTGAATGGTAACATACTTAACATTTGCTAGTTACATTAAGTCATTAACAACATACTCTACAAGACTGGGATTTCTCCTGTGTTCATGTTTTCTCTGTCGTGTTGAGGAGACCACATGTTCCTTTAGAATTAATTTCTCTCATTTCAAACCTGTTATTCTCCTTGATGTATCTGTCTTAGAGCCTCTTGAGCACACAAATGTTTCACTATACATCTCATGTTTTGTTTTCATTTAAATTTGGGTTACTGATGGCAGCTCAACATATTTTACCTCTTTTGAAATCTTTCAGCAGGATGTGATGTCGACCATCTTTGCTTTCTGCACACCATATTTTGAATAAGAGAAACATATGGAAGATAATAATCCTGCATTCTTCTGTGCTGTTTAGTTAAAATAGGGATGTAACCGTGTCTTTACAGTGTGAACATAGACGCTGTTTCAGGTTCGATGTAACTAACCCCTTACAAATTGTGGCATTTGGACTCAAACAGTCTCTAAAGCTATACAGCATTTTTTTTTTTCAAAATGAATGGACTAGAAAAATGATACTGGTCTCCTTTAAGACTTGCAGGGACACATGTAGAGAAACTGTTGGCGATTGGGTAGCATATGCTCAGCCATCTGTTTCAGACAAGGTTAGAGTGTGTAAAACTGCACATCACAAGCACAAGCATCTTCATCAGGGGATTCAAGTAAATGTTGTGAAGGTTCAATTATAAAAAAATTCCTTTCTCACAAAGGTCTGGATAAGTGACTGACATATCTGAATGGGGATGGCAATTCCCATTGAATAGTTAAGCATTTATGATTAGTTTAGACAGTTCAGACAAGTGGTCATGTTTTGTTTTGCACTGGTGCTTCACATTATCACTTTTGACTAACACCATGAATGCATTTGTTTTGAACTTGAAGTGGGCAACATTGTGCTCTCATCTACGTTTTTGGAGCAAGCCATGTTTTCACTTCTCTAATCAGAATAGAGAAGGTAAATGAAACAACAAAACAAACAAACAAAAAATTTAAAATCTGTGAAAACAATTATCTGTCTCCGGGTAAATAATATACATAAATGTGTGCAATTTGGGCACAGCAAGCCACAACACAGGATATGCTACAGAAGCTGAACTGATTCACATTTTAAAAACAAACAAACAAACAAACAAACAAACAAAATAGTCACAGAATGGTTAATACAATTCTTCTACAGTATTTTTTTCAGTGTGTGCTTAAATACTTTGCTGGCTTTGCATCCTGACTGCAGTTCACCATTGCACAGTCCCTGCATTACATGCTTTTATATAGTCAGTATACAAAAAATGCCAATAGCAACAGGCCATTAATTCGAATTGAATCACTGCAGTTTGTTCGCAGCAAATCACTTAATAGTACAAATTCACATTTATCCATTTATTTAAGAGACAACATAGACAGAATATGATGAACACTGTGAAAGTACTGGATTACAAGTTTAGATTTGTACTTTTCGAACACTGAGCACTGTGTGGAAATCTCTTCTCATCTCATTATCTCTAGCCGCTTTATCCTGTTCTACAGGGTCGCAGGCAAGCTGGAGCCTATCCCAGCTGACTACAGGCGAAAGGCGGGGTACACCCTGAACAAGTCGCCAGGTCATCACAGGGCTGACACATAGACACAGACAACCATTCACACTCACATTCACACCTACGGTCAATTTAGAGTCACCAGTTAACCTAACCTGCATGTCTTTGGACTGTGGGGGAAACCGGAGCACCCGGAGGAAACCCACGCGGACACGGGGAGAACATGCAAACTCCACACAGAAAGGCCCTTGCCGGTCACGGGGCTTGAACCCGGACCTTCTTGCTGTGAGGCAACAGTGCTAACCACTACACCACCGTGCCGCCCCTGTGTGGAAATATTTACCACATTTTACATTTCTCAAATTAGATGGATCTTACCTGAATATTAGACTAGATTAGATTATGTTACATTAGAAAGTCCTTTTCAGTTCATATGACTATTTAGACAGAAATACTTTGGTAATAAGTCTACTGGAAGTATATTAATATCCTTTCCAGTGCTATAAAGTGAAGCCTGTTTCTTACACATAACATTATTACTGTTTTCCAGATGGCTGCTTAATGATTTATTCAGCAGGTCCATAATGAAACTAAAACCATCATGATCATGGTAACATGATTACATCTGTATTCACAGCATTCCTTAAATGCATTTTATTACCATTATTAATTTTATATCATCTTTATATCATTTTAAATCGTGAGCGATATCCTTTTCTCTAGCCAATGACAGCTCTAGTATGATATATGACTTTGGGCTGCGATAGCCTGGTGGTTCTCCAGAAGTGGCTCATGGTATTTGATGAAGGGTAAAAGAATTTATTTCCTGCTTCACGTTTTGTGGTTTAGCTTTAGGAATCCAACGTGGCAAAGGCATCGGCAAAAGCATCCAGCATTTCAGTATGTTGTGTAAACACTGAGTAATTGTTACATACTGTATGTAAATACTAATTGGCAAATAATGCATTTTTAAAATTTACTTCACTGCATGTATAAGTTCCCTGGAGATGAAAAACCAACAGGAAAATTGTGTGCTGATATATTTTTTTTAAATCTATTAAGCAAACATTGTTGTTGGATATGCAACAATTTTTCTGATTAAGTCTCAGTGGAGTGATAATGGTCATTATCTTGAAAATGAAACATTGAGGTCAGTGTGTGGAATGAAATGCTTCCAATGATGAGGGCAGTTTAGGTTTTTAAGGTGTAAGTGAACGGAGAAAGCAGGCGAGTGTGTGCCCTGGAGGGAACAGCAGAGAAAGCAGATGCGTAAATACATCTAGACTATGTTTGTGTCTTTCATTTGTACTGAATAAAGATCTGTCTTTGCAGAATGAGCTGTTACTGACAGTTTCCCCTGTATAATAAAATCTGGAATATTTTATGGCCTTTTGTGAAAAAGTTTTTGGGAATAGTGATACATTACATGTCTGTGTGTCCAACAATGCCAAGCACTGGCACATAAGTAGGAATGTTGAAAGTCATACAAATCTGTGAGTCAGGGAAATTTACGACTCATAATTGGAGAATTGTGAGCGTGTAGAGTGTGTGCGAGAACCCAGATTAGTAAAGAATGGAGGGGGTGTGGGAAGAGAGATTAGATCTAGAACAGGGAAACTGAGCAGACTTCGCCTGCCATGATGTGAGGTCAGTGTCTGTTTGTTGTCTTTGAATGCAACATTAGATTCCTAAGGCTAGGTCAGGCCCTTTGATGGGGCGATATGTTTTGGAGGCTAGAGAACGTGGGTTGCTGCTCTGGGCCATAAGCCATGTCTCCTATGTTTCAGGGCGAGCGAAACATATTGCTCACACCACTGACATACCTGTTTACCCAGGTGCTGTCCTCTGGCCATTGCTGGGCGAATGGCCAGAGAAGTAAATGAGTGAATTGGGGTCCAGGTATTAAAATGAAAGATGCATGACCAGTTTTTTTTTGTAAAGCACATAGTGAATCATGACATGTCATTCTGAGGAAAATGTACAGTGTCTTGCAAAAGTATTCATCCCCCTTGGTGTTTCTCCTGTTTTGTCGCATTACAAGCTGGCATTAAAATGGATGTTTGGAGGGTTAGCAGCATTTGATTTACACAACATGCCTACCACTTTAAAGGTGCAAATTGTTGTTTTATTGTGACACAAACAATAATTAAGATGAAAAAACAGAAATCTGGAGTGTGCACAGGTATTCACCCCCAAAGTCAATACTTTGTAGAGCTGCAATTACAGCTGCAAGTCTCTTGGGGTATGTCTCTATTAGCTTAACATATCTAGCCACTGGGATTTTTGCCCATTCCTCAAGGCAAAACTGCTCCAACTCCTTCAAGTTAGGTGGGTTGTGTTGGTGTACAGTAATCTTCAAGTTATGCCACAGATTCTCAACTGGATTGAGGTATGGGCTTTGATTAGGCCATTGCAAGACATTTAAATGTTTCCCTTTAAGCCACTCCAGTGTAGCTTCAGCAGTATGTTTAGGGTCATTGTCCTGCTGGAATGTGAACCTTCGTTCCAGCCTCAAACCTCTAGCTGACCCAAACAGGTTTTCTTCCAGAATTGTCCTGTATTTAGTGCCATCCATCTTTCCTTCTGTCCTGACCAGCTTTCCTGTCCCTGCAGATGAAAAACATCCCCACAGCATGATGTTGCCACCACCATGCTTAACTTTAGGAATGGTGTTCTCAGGGTATTGGGTTTGTGCCACACATGCCATTTCCCATGATGGCCAAAAAGATAAAATTTAGTCCCATCTGACCAGAGAATCTTCTTCCATGTGTTTGGGGAGTCTGCCACATGCTGTTGGGCAAACTCCAAATGTGTTCTCTTAAGCAATGTTTTTTTTTTCTGGCCACTCTTCCATAAAGCCCCAGTCTGTGGAGTGTATGGCTTAAAGTGGTCCTATGGACAGATACTCCCATCTTCGCTGTGGATCTTTGCAGCTCCTTCAGTGTTATCTTTGGTGTCTTTGTTGCATCTCTGATTAATGCCCTCCTTGCCTGGTCTGTGAGTTTTGGTGGGTGGCCTTCTCTTGTCAGGTTTGTAGTGGTGCCATATTCTTTCCATTTTGCTATAATGGATTTAATGGTGATCCATGGGATATTCAAAATTTGGGATATTTTTTTATACCCCAACCCTGATTTATACTTCTCCACAACTTTGTCTCTGACCTGTTTGGAGGCTTCTTGGTTCTCATGTTACTTGCTTAGCCGTGTTGCAGAGTCAGGGTCCTTCCAGGCCAGGTTGATTTATACAGACATCATGTGACAGATCATGTGACACTTTGATTGCACACAGGTGGATCTTAATCAACTAATTATGTGACTTATGAAGTGAATTGGTTGGACCAGCTCTTATTTAGGGGTTTCATACAAAAGGGGGTGAATACCTATGCACACTCCAGATTTCTGTTTTTTTTTAATCTTAATTATTATTTGTGTCACAATAAGAGAAAATTTTGCACCTTTTTAGTGGTAGGGATGTTGTGTAAATCAAATGGCGCTAACCCTCCAAACATCCATTTTAATTCCATCTTGTAATGTGACAAAAACAGGACAAACACCAAGGGGAATGAATACTTTTGCAATACACTGTAGCCATATGGTTCTTTTCAAATATTAAAAGAATACCACAATCATTTGCTTTTGCACTTAAAGCCTCTTTATGCAAAAATTGGTATTTTTTACTCTTGGACTCCCCCTACAGTTGTGGAGTGTAATTCACTTTAATGCCACCAGTGTCACGCATTGAGATCCCCTCATGGACAGCTGTGCACATGCTTTTGTATACAAGCTGAAGCCATTTGAAATATAACCCGGCAGAAGTCAAAGAAACATAACAACTGACAAAGTAGAGTAATACTGTGGCAGCGGGGGCGTGGCCAAGCGCTGGTCTGTGACAGGAGGGCGGAGTCAGGGAAGGTAAGTGGCAGAATCACTACACCTGACGGCAATTAACCTGTGTTTGTGTGTGTCTTCCCAGTGACCGCGCCCTATTTAAGGAGGGAAAGCGAGAGCAGAGGGGCTCATCCCGAAACCAGATGCCGGTTGTGTGTGTGTGTCTGCATTAACCGTATTGTTTTCACTGAAAAGTGTGGCAATAAAAGCCGTAGTGTACAAACCTGATCTCTGTCCTGCCGTCCTCTGTGCTCCACCCTTAGTGGGAACTGTTACAGTGGTGCCGAAACCCGGGAAGTGGAGCACCAGCCAATGAGCCCCATGGAGTCCTCCCCGTTCGCCGACCTGGTTCATGCCCTCGCCACGGCCCAGCAAAGCCAGCACCAGGTGCTCGTCACCCTCCGAAAGGAACAAGAGCGACGCTTTGAGGCCCTGGTGCTGGCCCAGCAAGAAGACCGAGAGGCGTTCCGGCACCTCCTCGCGTCGGCGGGGTCCACCAGCACTCCTACCGCGGGCCCGTCTCCCCTCACCGTCACCAAGATGGGCCTGCAGGACGACCCCGAGGCATTCATCATGTTCTTCGAACAAGTCGCAGAAGCCTCGGGGTGGCCGATGGAGCAGCGCATGGCGCGCCTCCTCCCCCTGCTAACGGGAGAGGCACAGCTGGCCGCGCTACAGCTCCCCGCCGACCGCCGGCTGGCCTACACGGACCTCTGCCAGGCCGTCCTCCAGCGCGTGGGGCGCACCCCAGAACAGCAGCACCAGTGCTTCCACGTGTTGCGCTTGGAGGAAGTTGGCCGGCCGTTCGCGTTTGGCCAGCAGCTCCGGGATGCCTGCTGGCGGTGGTTGAGGGCCAACAACCGCGACGCCGAGGGAATCATCGACCAGGTGGTGCTGGAACAATTCATCGCTCGCTTGCCAGCAGAAACCGCGGAGTGGGTCCAGTGCCACCGCCCGGCGTCGCTGGATCAGGCAGTCAAGCTGGCGGAGGTCCATTTGGCGGCTGTCCCGGTGGCAGGACAGCAGATGGCATCTTCTCTTCTCTCCTCTTCTCTCTCTCTCTCTCTCTCTCCCCCTCCTTCTGTGTTCCGTCCTCGCCCCATTCCCCCACCGCGGAGGAGGGGGCCAGCACCACCCCAGCCGGCCTGCCGCACCCGCAGTGCCCTCCCGTTTCTCCCTTCTGTGTCTGTCTCTCCCCCACCTCAGGTGAGTGAGCCCCAGAACACCGGTGCAGAGGGAAAGCCCGGGCCGGTTTGCTGGCGCTGCGGGGAGCCGAGCCACCTTCAACAGCAGTGCACGGTGATGGAAGTGGGCGCGGTGGTTCGGATCCCTGACGCGCCAGAGGCCGCCCTCGATCGGGCCGGAGCGTATCGCATACCGGTGAGTATCCAAGGGGATACATATCAGGCGTTGGTGGATTCTGGCTGTAATCAGACCTCAATTCACCAAAGCCTGGTGCAACACGAGGCATTGGGGGGAGCACAGGGGGTGAAGGTGTTGTGTGTGCACAGGGACGTTCACAGCTACCCTTTGGTGTCGGTCCACATTTTTTTCAGAGGGAAAAAAGTTATAGTGAAGGCGGCGGTTAATCCTCGCCTTACCCACTCTTTAATTTTGGGGACTGATTGGCCGGGATTTTGGGATTTAATGACGCACTTAGTCAAGAGTGGGTCCTGCCATTTAATGGGGGGAGGTCCCGGTGTCGCTTTGGCGGGAGCAGCTGTCACAGAGCCGTCTACGTCATCTCCACGTCAGAGTGAGGAGCCGCCGGCCCCTCCTCTCTCTCTTGGGGAATCCCTCGCAGATTTCCCATTAGAGCAATCGTGAGACGAGACTCTGCAACATGCGTTTGACCAAGTGAGAGTAATCGATGGTCAAACGCTCCAGCCGAACGCCACCCCGTCCTTCCCCTACTTCGCGATTATGAAGGATAGGTTATACCGAGTGATGCAGGACACTCAAACTAAAGAGCGAGTCACACAGCTTTTGATTCCGAAGAGCCGCCGGGAATTGGTATTCCAGGCGTCTCACTTTAATCCCATGGCTGGACACTTAGGGCAGGATAAGACACTAGCCCGAATAATGGCCCGATTCTATTGGCTGGGGATTCGCGGCGATGTTCGTAGGTGGTGTACAGCATGCCGCGAATGCCAGTTAGTAAATCCAGCGGCCATTCCAAAAGCGCCTTTGCGCCCTCTTCCATTGATCGAGACCCCGTTTGAGAGAATTGGGATGGATCTCGTCGGGCCATTAGATCGGTCAGCATGGGGGTACCACTTTATATTAGTTCTGGTGGACTATGCAATGCGATACCCGGAAGCGGTGCCTCTGCGCAATATCTCAGCACGCAGTATTGCAGAGGCACTCTTCCACATCATCTCCCGAGTCAGAATCCCGAAAGAGATTCTGACTGATCAAGGCACTACATTTATGTCACGGACACTGCGCGAACTGTATGGGTTATTGGGGATTAAGCCGATCCGCACCAGTGTGTATCACCCACAAACGGACGGTTTAGTGGAACGGTTCAATCGCACCCTCAAAAATATCATTCAAAAATTCGTAAGTGAGGACGCACGTAATTGGGATCAGTGGCTCAAGCCCTTGTTGTTCTCAGTGCAAGAGGTTCCCCAAGCCTCCATGGGGTTCTCCCCATTCGAATTATTATACGGGCGTAAGCCGCGCAGCATCCTAGATGTGCTGCGGGAAAATTGGGAGGAGGGACCTTCACAAAGCAAGAACGAAATTCAATACATTATGGACCTGCACGCAAAACTCCACACGCTCACCCACCTAACCCAGGAGAATTTGCGGCAGGCCCAGGAACGGCAAGCCCGCCTGTATAACAAGGGTACGCGCCTTAGGGAGTTCACACAGGGAGATAAAGTACTCATACTGTTGCCCACTTTGAGCTCCAAATTGATCGCCAAGTGGCAAGGACCCTTTGAGGTCACACGGTGAGTCAGGGACGTCGACTATGAGGTGAGGTGAACGGACAGGGGTGGGGCGCTACAAATTTACCACCTCAATCTGCTTAAACTCTGGAAGGAGGAGGTCCCCGTGGCGTTGGTGTCGGTGGTTCCGGAGAAGGCGGAGCTGGGGCCGGAGGTTCAAAAAGGGGCATTGACATCAGGTACCCCTCCGGTCCCCTGTGGAGACCACCTCTCCCCGACCCAACTCACGGAGGTCGCCCAGTTGCAGACCGAGTTTTCGGATGTGTTCTCGCCCCTGCCCAGTCGCACTAACCTCATAGAGCACCACATAGAGATGCCCCCGGGGGTAGTAGTGCGTAGCCGCCCTTACAGACTACCCGAACACAAAAAAAAGGTGGTTCGGGAAGAACTTGAGACCATGCTCGAAATGGGCATCGTCGAGGAGTCCCACAGTGACTGGAGCAGCCCGGTGGTCTTGGTACCCAAGGCCGACGGGTCAGTCCGGTTCTGTGTGGACTACAGAAAAGTCAACGCGGTGTCTAAATTCGATGTGTACCCAATGCCTCGTATTGATGAGTTGCTCGATCGACTCGGCACTGCTCGCTTTTATTCAACACTGGATTTGACGAAGGGATATTGGCATATCCCCTTGACTCCCCTATCCTGAGAAAAAATGGCCTTTTCCACACCGTTTGGTTTACACCAATTCGTCACCCTTCTGTTTGGGCTGTTTGGGGCACCCGCTACGTTTCAGCGGCTGATGGACAGAGTCCTCCGCCCCCACACCACGTATGCGGCCGCGTATCTAGATGATATCATCATCTATAGTAATGACTGGCCGAGGCACCTTGAACATCTGAGGGCCATCCTTAGGTCGCTGAGGCGAGCGGGGCTCACAGCCAACCCAAAGAAGTGTGCAATTGGGCGGGTGGAAGTACGGTATCTGGGCTTCCACTTGGGCAACGGGCAGGTGCGTCCCCAAATTAATAAGACGGCAGCGATTGCAGCCTGCCCGAGGCCCAAGGCCAAAAAGGGGGTGAGACAGTTCCTGGGGCTGGCTGGCTATTACCGTAGGTTTATACCTAATTATTCGGATGTCACCAGCCCGCTGACTGATCTCACTAAAAAGGGGGCCCCAGATCTGGTCCAGTGGATGGGGCAATGCCAGCGGGCTTTTTCAGAGGTAAAGGCTGCACTGTGTGGGGGGCCACTTTTACACTCCCCTGACTTTTCTCTCCCCTTTGTGTTGCAGACCGATGCGTCGGACAGAGGGCTGGGGGCAGTTTTGTCCCAGGAGGTGGAGGGGGAGGACCGCCCCGTCCTCTACATCAGTAGGAAGCTGTCAGTGCGTGAGGGGCGCTACAGCACCATTGAAAAGGAGTGTCTGGCGATCAAGTGGGAGGTCCTCGCCCTCCGTTACTACCTGCTGGGGCGCCCTTTCACCCTCTGTTCGGACCACACGCCCCTCCAGTGGCTCCACCGCATGAAAGATGCCAACGCGCGGATCACCTGTTGGTATCTGGCACTCCAACCCTTCAATTTTAAGGTGGTCCACAGGCCGGGGGCGCAGATGGTCATGGCAGACTTCCTCTCCCGTCGGGGGGGGGGGGGGGGGGGGGGGGTCGGCTGCGGTCCGGACGGCCACCCGGCCTGAGTCAGGCGGTGGGGGTATGTGGCAGCGGGGGCGTGGCCAAGCGCCGGTCTGTGACAGGAGGGCGGAGTCAGGGAAGGTAAGTGGCAGAATCACTACACCTGAGAGCAATTAACCTGTGTTTGTGTGTGTCTTCCCAGTGACCGCGCCCTATTTAAGGAGGGAGAGCGAGAGCAGAGGGGCTTATCCCGAAACCAGATGCCGGTTGTGTGTGTGTGTCTGCATTAACCATATTGTTTTCACTGAAAAGCGTGGCAATAAAAGCCGTAGTGTACAAACCTGATCTCTGTCCTGCCGTCCTCTGTGCTCCACCCTTAGTGGGAACTGTTACAAATACTATTACAGGATTTTACACAAATATGACTGCATAATTTTATTTATTCTGAAACTGGAGATGCCCTAACATAAGAAGAATAACAAAGTTTTAGTTTTGCTGAAATATCATGTTTGCATTTTCAGGCCATATACATTATTTGCTAAGCGACTGAATATGGAGTGTGTGTGTAATCGACATGATATCGTTTCATATTACACATAATATACATGGGGCAGTGTAATCTATTACAAGCTAGCTGAGATAGGTTTGCAAAGTTGTAAGCTTTCAAGGCTTATTTGGCATGAGATTGACAAAGACTGGCCAAACATTTTGGTGTGAGATTAAATTTATTTATTTGCATGCCAGCCTGAGACGGGACTGAGGTTATATGTCTTTTCTCACCCAGAAAAACTACAAATCTCCATGAGAGAGGGATAATACTGGTAAGTTTACAGCCTATGTCACAATCTTTCATAAATAACATTGGCAGGGATGTTCACTCTGCTGTCAGATTGTCATTGTCTTTCTGTTAGCTGTGAGACACATCACTACTTGTTTTGAAGTAAACATGCATGCTCAGATTTATTTATTTATTGCCATGCTGCAAGTCAAAATGCACACAACTTGGAATCGTAGTATGCTAAGCTAATATAACCAACGCTAAGCTAATATCTAATGCTGGGGGATGCTAATGGACAAAGAACAGCTAGTCAACTAAATTAACCTTACAAACCTTGGATGTTTCTGACTCAAAGTGATGCAACACTGGGTGGCAAGCTTGCCAACAAAACAAGACAGCACCCAAAACAAGAGCACTTATTACCAGTACCAGTGTCCTAGAGTTATGTAGCAAGTTTTCTGACATCACCTCGAGATGTAGCTAGCAGTTAAACCTCTGTTGAAATGGACCAACTTGGCTTATGATCAAAAGCTAGCAAGTTGGCAAATTTGCTAACAGCCAAACATCAAGCAAATGCAACAACACAACACATAGCAATGTAGCGATCATAATATTACTTAACAGTTTGACAGAAAGAAGCCCAACTCACCATCTGTCTTGCAGCCTTTTATTTCTCATAGCTCTCTAAAAGAAGTAAATGCTCATCCAATATTTACTCTTGTCTGGTCTTTTGCTTGGTCACTCTCTCTTTTTCTTTTCCCGGCTTCCTCCTGCACTGTCTTCTTTAGTCTTGTCACCTCAACTGCCATGATGTCCATACTGAGAATACAGATTTAGCTTATTTTTCTAGGTAGTATTTCTGGCCGATTTTGGAAGCTTGCCGGAGTGCTGTAAAGTAGTACACAATTCTCAGGGTGCCGTAAATCATTATGCAGTTCTTGCATGAGGTCTCAGGGATGCCCCAACAGTTTTATGTAGTACTATAACTTGCAAACTGGGTGTGGACTCAGAATGGAAGACAAGTCATTCTCTCTATTACAAGTCAATGTACCATAAAAATGATTTTGAAGTTGATATTTGAAGGTAAAATTTCTACCTAGTGTTGCTTTAAATGAGGATTGAATTGTTCCTTTTCAACTGGGGTAGCCAGCGATGAAGTGTCATTTTAGCTTTCATGGTTAACGTTTCCCTTTGATTTGCTTGGGCCATGATCAAGACATGACAAATCCATCCATGCATAGAAAAGTACAGTGTGTTAAAAACTTACATGACTTCCACAAATGCCTTAATACTTCCAGCTGTTTCCATATTATGATTTTTACTGATAATTCATGAGGTGCTTTTGGACTGGAGGAACATTTTCTTAGTTCTGAGAACTGTTGGAGGAAGTTCCCCCTTTTTCGTGTGTCCACATTTCAGGAGCTGACAACGATTATAGTTCTTAGAACTGTGTTTTGAGGGACTTTTTTAAAAAGTGTTTTTAGGGACTTTTTATTTCAGGGTAGGTACTCTCCCAGCACAAGAGAAACCATGAGTGACGTCAGTGGACATTGATTGGATGAACATGAGCCAATGCTGGACCAGCAACAGCCATTTTTCTGTGTATAATGCTAGATCTGTGTATAATCTGTGTATAATGTTAGACATGGAAACAACATCTCTTAACATTAGCATTAAAAAAAAGGACCAACAGAGAAATCCAGGCTCCATTGAGCGTGTATGCAATGGAGGACATATAGCACAATTTTGATGCATCTAAGCAAAATATAAAAGTTTTCAGTAGCCTTTCCTGCTAATGTCACAAGCCGGCTTACATCACTTCAGAGCTCAAACTGGCTGTGTGAATAAATACAAACAAACAAACAAACAAACAAACAAACAAACAAACAAACAAACAAACCCTTGAAAGTATGTAGTTTTTGAGGGAGCTCCCCAGTGGGTATTTAATCTCAATAAGTCCCTAGACCTGTTTGGTCTAAAAGTGCCTATGGTGAGTGAGCATAGTCTCAGGAATAACACTGGTCCTGGATGGATGGCTGGAAGAATGAATCACAGACTGGGAGGTATGTACTTCAGGACATGCAGCAGATGCATATAGATAAAAAAAAGAACAGGAAAAACTGTGCACCGATTGTCTAAAAATCTATTAAGCAAACATTATTACAGGATATGCAAAATACTCTGTCTCAATGGAGTGATCAGGGTCATTATCTTGAGAATGAAATGCTACTTTCAAGATAAGAAGAGGTCTGTCTGTGGAATGAGGGTTTTTCGGTAAGGAGGGCAGTTCAGGGTCTTGAGGTGAAGGAAAACCTGTTTCCTAAAGACAGCAGCCAAGAGGCAGACCAGTACAGCTTTCTGTGCTGTGATATTTTGAATTTGAAATAAATTGCACTGACTAAAATTATTTCTCATTTTAAAGTTAGATCTGTTTTAATGGCTGTTCTTACAGGTTGTTTTACAGCATTCTGTCTACCATATTTGGATGCTGACTTTATAGTTAATTATTACTTAGCAATAAAATATCATTAAAATCTAATGCAAATCTACTGAAAGCACAGGCAAGTAAAGGCTACAGTGGGACATACGCCCACTGAATAAAAAAGTAATAATGCTTTTTAGTTATAACGGTCAAACTTGTTATTGAAATTAACATAAACAATGAAGGATGTTTAAGCAATAACTCAAAGACTATGTTTCGTGGGATGGTTTCTTTCCACAATGTGTGGTCCACTGATTATTTGGGGATTTGGAAGACTTTATTGAAGGTTATGAAAGGTTCAGGCCTTTTCTCAGATACTTCATCTCTGTTATGAATCTAAGCACTAAGCTCTCTAACAACAAAGTTTACTGCCATAGTCCAGTGTACAGATTTCTATAGGCACAACAAAACATGTGTCCTTATTTGAGGCTAAAAAGTTCTCGCCAAAGACAACACTGTAGACCTTCTGAGGGAAAAGTGAATTTTGTGGAATGTCCAACTGAAAAATTATAATATTAAAGGGTGGACATAGGGAGTGAAAGATGAATATTGCACTAATTATAGTGTCTGTAAACATGTCAGTGATAGCTGTAAGAGAAAATTAGAAGTGTAGAAGAAAATTACTGTAAGTAATTTGACAAATGTTGTTAAAATGTGAAAAGCTTTATTCTTATACTAATTTGTTCACTTGGCAACCAGGAAACAAATTAACTCCCAAATCCAAAAGGTTCAGAAGAGGGCACAAATTTTAATTTATTTTGGGTTTTCTGAAATCAACACTGGGTCAAAATATAAATATAGGCTCAAAAATTTATATATGCCCACGTCGATTATTAATTCAGTGGTGCTCAGTTAATAAAAGTTCCAAAATGTCTTTTAACTTGCCAAGGCCTATTAACTTCCGGTTAATGATCATGATTGACTACAGCTTCTTTGTGCCGACATAAAAAGGGTTTGTTTGACAGCAATCATTGGATTGACCAACACACAGTACAATGGGAAACTCTAAGGAGCTCAGTGCATATTGGAGAAATTGGATCATAGATTTACAAAACTCAGGAATGTCTCTTGAAGCCATTTGTAAACAACTGCAGATTCAAAGATAATCAGTTCATACAAGGGAAACCACAAACCATTGAAGATCTGATTGACACCTGCCCAGTAAACAAGCCTCCTTATGGCCATAGAGGTTTGATAGCCCTCAACACTGACGCCCTTCAATGGTTGGCACTTACCAACTTACCTGTATAAGGGATCACACGAACGATGAGGAGTTCAACCATTTGTACATAAGTACAAGTTATTGGGAGGTGTAGCCACACCTTTCTGTTTTAGGCAGCATTAACTTTTTCAGCAGCTTGTGCTACAGTAGCTCCTCTGTAGGATTGGACCATCTGGGCTAGCCTTTATGCCCCATGCAAATCAATGAGCCTTTGACACCCATAACCCTATCGCTGGTTCACCGGTTGTCCTTCCTTGGACCACTTTTGGCAGGTACTAACCACTGTATACCGGGAACACCCTACAAGATGTGCCGTTTTGGAGATGCTCAGACCCAGTCATTTAACTCTTACAATTTAGCCCTTGTCAAAGTCACTCAGATCCTTGTGCTTGCCCATTTATTTGCTTCCAACACATCAACTTCAAGAACTGACTGTTCTCTTGCTGCCTAATATATCCCACCCCTTGACAGGTACCACTGTAATGAGATAATCAATGTTATTCACTTCACCTGTCAGTGGTCATAATGTTGTAGCTGATCAGTGTATGGGGTTATTGATTGACCATTGATTCCTCTCAGAAACATTTCAACATGAATCTACGTTCTTGCAGTTAGAACCATTATTTATTCCACTAAGTTGTCATCTTTTGTCTCACAATTGTTTTCCTTGTTTGACACACATTGTAAAACATCAAGTCTTGTAAAAGTTCTGTTTGTTTATTCTACACTCTGTCCCTTAGTGAGCACAGCTTTCTTGTGTTTAATAAAATGATTGTCATGGTGCAGAGAAACAGAATCATAATGCTTCTACATCACCAAATACTGTGAGTGGAAGAAAAGTTGACTAGTTTTTATTGAACACAGTTAAATATTTGGGAACTTTGATATTGGATATCTGGATAAGCTACAAAGAGATATTTTAGTTTGCATGTTTGAGCAAAGAAGGCCTGGTTGTTAAAATCCCTTTGTCATCCATTACTATGGGAAAAAAATAATTTTGAACACAGAAGAGACAGATGTTTGTTGACTTGAAAAAAAATCAGATAATAGATATGAAAAACATACAAGCAGTTAAAAATAACATTAAGCACAATTACATAAAACAAAACATAAAGCTTCACATGCCAAAAACTGTTGGTCAGTAATTGGAACCTTAAGCACACTGTCTCCACACACACAGGGAGGAGGATGGTGTTGGAGAGAAAGAAAGCCCAAAGATCACAGTTTTACAACCCCAAATCATGAAAAGGTGGGATGGCATGAAAAATTAAAATTAAAAAAAGAAGACTGTGATTTCTAAATTTACTTTGACTTTTATTTTATTGTAGACAGTATGAAGCCAAGATATTTCATATTTTGTCTCGTCAACTACATTTCATTTGTTAATATACAGTGGGGAAAACAAGTATTTGATCCCTTGCTGATTTTGTTGGTTTGGCCACTAATAAAGACTCGATCAGTCTGTAATATTAATGGTAGGTGTAGTCTAACATGCTGAGACAGAATATCACAAAGAAAATCAAGAAATCGACTTTAAAGAATTTGTATTAATTTATTTGCATTTTATTGAGGAAAATAAGTATTTGAACCCTCTTGCCAAAAGGACTTAGTACTTTGTGGCAAACCCCTTATTAGCAAGCACAGAGGTCAGACGTTTTTTGTAGTTGATGACCAGGTTTCTGCACATATTAGGAGGAATTTTGGTCCACTCTTCTTTGCAAATGACCTCTAAATCATCAAGATTCCGTGGCTGTCGCTTGGCAACTCTGAGCTTCAGCTCTCTCCATAGATTTTCTATAGGATTCAGGTCCGGAGACTGGCTGGGCCACTCCATGACCTTGATATGTTTCTTCTTCAGCCATTCCTTGGTTGCCTTGGCTGTATGCTTTGGGTCATTATACTGCTGGAAGACCCATCCACGATCCATTTTAAGCTTCCTGGCAGAGGGAAGGAGGTTTTAACTTAGGATTTTACGGTACATGGCTCTGTCCATCCTCCCATTGATACGGTGAAGTAGCCCTGTGCCCTGTGCAGAAAAACACCCCCAAAGCATAATGTTACCACCTCCATGCTTGACAGTGGAGATGGTGTTCTTGGGGTCATAAGCAGCATGTCTCTCCCTCCAGACACGACGGGTTGAATTGATGCCAAAGAGCTCAATTTTGGTCTCATCTGACCATAGCACCTTCTCCCAGTCACTCTCCAAGTCATTCAGATGTTCATTGGCAAAGTTCAGGCGGGCTTGCACATGTGCTTTCTTAAGCAGGGGTACTTTGCGAGCACTGCAAGATGTTAGACCATTGTGGTGTAAAGTGTTACCAACTGTTTACTTGGTGACTGTGATCTCAGCTGCTTTAAGATCATCCACTAACTTTGCCCGTGTTGTATTAGGTCTATTTCTCACCGTTCTCATGATCCTGGAAACCCCACGAGGTGAGATCTTGTTTGGAGCCCCAGACCTAGGTCGATTGATGATCATGTTGTGAGTCTTGTACTTGCGCACAATTGCACCAACAGTTGTCACCTTAACGCCCAGCTCCTTGGTAATGGTTTTGTAGCCCATACCGGTCTTGTGCAGGTCTACAATCTTCTCCCTTAAATCCACAGAAAGCTCTTTAGTCTTTCCCATGTTGGAGAGTTTGGAGTCTGACAAACTGATTGATTCTGTGGCCAGGTGGCTTTTATACAAGTCATTAGTGATATCAGGTGTCTTCAATTTAGGTGACAAGGTAATTTGGAGAGTCTAACTTGTCTGTATTAACAAGAACTCTTGATGGTTACTAGGGGATCAAATACTTCTTTTTCTCAATAAAATACAAATAAATTAATATAGATATTTAAAAGTTATTTTCTGGATTTTCTTTTTAATATTCTGTCTCCACATGTTAGAATACACCTACCATTAAAATTACAGACTGATCAAGTCTTTCTTAGTGGGTAAACCAACAAAATCAGCAAGGGATCAAATACTTGTTTTCCCCACTGTACATCTATTCGTGAAACGTGGTGTACACTCGTGCATCATGTGCACCTACTAGAAATGATCCATCAAAGATCACTAAGACAAATCCTTAAGATCAAGTGGTGGCACAAGGTGACCAACATCAAAGTGCTGAGAAGGGCTAGCTCCACAACCATAGAGACCATGATCCGTGGAAATCGCTTAAGGTGGCTTAGCCACGTTTGTAGGATGCCAGACTACTGACTGCCGAAGCAGCTCCTCTTCATTGAGTTAGCTCATGGAAATAGACCGCGCTGCTGACCAAAGAAAAGGTGGAAGGACTCTATTAAGGAGGACATCAAGATCTTTGACCTGAAGAATGATTGGAATAACCTAACGGCCAACTGTCCTGCCTGGAGGCACCACATAGCCAATGGCAAGCTTCTGTGCAAGCAGAGACTTCAGCAGCAAGCCGAGGAATGGCACACCTGATGACACCAAAGAGTTCCCCATCATTAGTATTGATGGGGACCGTAAGTAAGTATTCCTGCGTTTCAGGCCTGTAACACATTCCAAAAAAAGGTTGGGATGGGGGCAATTTAGGGCTCATAATGAGGTAAACAATTAAATAACGATGTGATCTGAAACAGATGATGTCAACAGGTGATTGTAATCATGATTTGGTACAAAATCATTATCCAGGAAAGGCCTAGTATTTGAGGAGCAAAGCTGGGCCAAGGATCTCCAGTTTGTCAACAAATGCATGAGAAAATTATTGAAATGCTTAAAAATAATGTTCCTCAAAGAAAGATAGGAAGGGATTTGGATATGTCAGCCTCTATGGTGCAAAATATCATTAAAATGTTCAAAGAATCTGAAGGAATTTCACTGCGTAAAGTCAAGTGAAGTCAGTTTATTTGTAGAGCTCTTTTAACAACAGACAATGTCACAAAGCAGCTTTACAGAAAAATAATGACTTTAAACATATTAATTAATTTTATCCCTAGTAAATTTATTTATCCTTGATAAGCAAGCCTGAGGCGATGGTGGCAAGGAAAACCTTCCTCAGATGACATGAGGAAGAAACCTTAAGAGGAGCCAGACTCAAAAGGGAACCCATCCTCATTTGGGTGATAACAGATAGCCTGATTATAAATAACTTGTTTCTATAAGTGTGTGCCATATCGTCACAAAGTACAACTGTGTAACCAATATAGTTTTAGCATGAAGTCTATTTTGTTGAAGTTATCAACTGTTCATCGATGGAGACTTGAGTACAAAACTGTTCATGTCAACTGTAGTCCTTAGCCATCATAGCAAAACTGCTGACTGTCCATATGAGGCCATCCTCCACGGGAGTGATGTGATGAGACTCTGGTCAGAAGTAGGGCATAAGGATGGATCAGGTAGGTCTGAAGAACAGGGGAGGCCAGCATCACTGGTGTCTCAGGATCAATGTGTAACTCGACAGAGAAAGACAGACAGAGGGAGAGACAGAGGGAGGGAAAGAGGGTGGAAGAGAGAGAGAGACAGAGGGAAAACACAGGTTGTTAGGTATGCCCATTGTCACATAATGGTTAAGAACAGTATACATTTTGCACTGAGTGTAAGCGGAGACTCCGGCAAGACTAAGTATGACAGCATAACTAAAAGGGAGAGCCAGAAGGTAATACAGACATGAGGGAGCCCTGGGACATAAAGCAGCCAGCCACTACACCATCAACAAAAAAAGGGCAAGGGCGCAAGCCTAAGCTGAACACCTGTTATCCCTGATCCCTCAGACAGCACTGTATCAAGAACCATCTTTCATCTATAGCTGATATAACCACATGGGCTTGGGAATCCTTTGGCAAACCTTTGTCAAGTAATAATAGTCCCAGTTAAATCCCAGTTAAAATTTTACTGTGACAAAAGGAAGCCTTATGTTAACTGTGTCCAGAAGTGTCATCGACTTCTCTGGGCTTGGAGGCATCTGGGATGGACCATCACACAGTGGAAATGTGTATTGTGGTCAGACAAATCAGTATTCCAGGTCTTTTTTGGAAGAAATGGAAGCTGTGTGCTCCAGACCAAAGAAAAAAAGGACCATCCAGATTGTTACGAACAACAAGTCCAAAAGCCAGGGTCTGTCATAGTATGGGGTTGTGTCAGTGCCTTTGGCAAAGGTAACGTACACTTCTGTGATGGCAACATTAATGCAGAAATGTACAGTACATTGAGATTATGGAGCAATATATGCTGCCTTCAAGATGACATCTTTTCCAGGCATTTGAACAAGACAATGCAAAACCATCTTCTGCACACATTACAAAGGCATGGCTGTGGAAGAAGAGGGTGCATGTCCCCTCTGTCCCCAATAGAGAATGTGTGGCAAATTTTTAAACAAAAAATGACAACAACGACTCCTACTGTTGCACACCTTAAGACCTGTTTGCAGGAAGAATGGGACAAAAAACACCTGAAATGCTTCATCACTTGGTGTCTTCAGTCCCTAAACATCTTTTAAGTGTTGTGAGAAGAAATGGCAACATTACAAAGGGGTAACTGCTTTACTGTCTCACTTTTTTTAAAATGTGTTGCAAGAATCAAAATTGAAATTGAAGTGTTTATTTTGAAAACAAAACAAAAAAAACAGTAAAATTTATGATGTAAAACAACAAATAAAGTGCTGTTGTGTTGTTTTGGACTGCGAGTTGGCCTAGTGGTTAGCGTGTCTGCCTCTTGACCAGGAGCTCGTGAGTTCTACTTGGCAGTTGGGTCATTCCAAAGACCATCATAAAAATGGTACCTGCTGCCATCTGGTAAGGGATGCTGCAATACAGATGTGAGTAGCAAGTCAAACTCTTGTGTTTACCAGAGGACTGCCCCCCCCCCCCACTCTAACCCTAGCTATGTAATAAATGAGAGACTGAGGGCTATAGAGATGGAGGTCAGTGTTGCCCAATGTGCCTTAAGGGCTTGGTTAGTACTGGGATGGGAGACTGCCTGGGAAGACCAGGTCTTGGCATGGGAGGGACTTTAACTTTTTGTATTGTTTTGAGTGCAACACAAGTCAAAGATAATTTACAAATCATTGTTTTCGATTTTAATTTCAACATACCATCCTAACTTTTTCTGACTTGGGGTTGTAAACTGCACATTTTGATTCTTGTGACTGTTAATTTTCAAAATCAACTGTTCAAGCATTGCAAAAAAGAAGCCCTTCCTGATAGCATGTCACCTGTTTCAAATCACATCATTATTTAATTATTTTACTTCATTACTAGCTTTAAATTTGCCCGGTCCCAGCTTTTTTTTTTTAATGTGTTGCAGGCTTGAAACATAGGAATGGATGTACAAATTAAATTAAGTTGACCAGAAAAAACATGAAATATATTGAGTTCTTACTGTCGCTGATGAAATACCGTGCAAGTCAAAGTAAATTTAGAAATCACTCCTTTCCTTTTTTATTTGCATTTTCTATACCATCCGAACTTTTTATGATTTGGGGTTGTATAAGTTTACCAAGTATGATGAGTATTTGGACATGAGGGAGAGAAACAGGCTCGATCATGTATAAAAGAGAGCCTTTTCTCAGTTAGAACAGAGCCACTGTTGTGTGACAGAGCAGTAAAAACACTCGAAGCTCTTGTCAGATGTCCTAAGCTCCAGTAGTGACCTTTTGCTACAGGTGTGTTGTTCCTATAAGAGAACTCAAATCTGTTTCTTTAGGGTCACATGACCCCAGGAGGCTTATCTCTACACAGTTTATTAGAGGGCTCTGACTGATGAGTTGCTTTGTATTTTCACTTTCTTTCATTTTGACATCAGGGACAACAGAACTCTCTGTCTTAACTATTTAGAGTAAGTCTGTGTATAAAAGTGTGTCCCCCCCAAGATTTAATCTCCATGGTAATGTCAAATCACTTTACTTCTTCTTTCCATTGCAAACACATTTGATGTTTTCCTCCAATCACACTGAAGATAGGCGAACGTCTTCTGGGCCAATGTTCTGGACAAAAACTACTAAAATGTCATCATTCTGCAAAACAAATAGCAACTACTAATGCCAAAATCATAGAAGTAACCTTCAGTCCCTGGCATGGCATACGTAACTGTCAGATCAAGGACAATATAATTTCCTCTGAGAAGGAAATATATTGCTTCCTCCCTCCCTCCCTCCCTCCCTCCCTCCCTCCCTCCCTCCCCAATAACTGTGCTTAACATCAGGGAGAAGAGACACATTCTGTTTTGGGGATGACTTGATTTTGCCCTGAGACACCTTGCCTATATTGCAAAAATGTCCCTCATTACATACAGCCCAGAGCAAAATTCAGTTCATTTCTGTGTATAAGCTACTTTCTGTTGCTATTCTAGACAGAAGCATAACAAACAGGAATCACATGCAAATGGTAGAAAGTAACAACCATTTAAATGTTTTTTTCTGTTGAAATTTAATAATAAGTTATCAACTAACAATAATCAGCAGTCAAAGTTTGTGAAAAATACGCATATGAGTTTATTTAGCAGCACTGTAGGACTCAAAAACTCCAAGACCAGGCTCGAGTCCGACAGTCCTACTCATACAGACATATGCTTTCCCATCTTGGACTCAGGTCCAGTCTTGAGACAGTTTCTGCACTGTCTTAGATTTGTGTCTGAATTATTGGCATTTATACTTGGACTTGTCTCTGTCTTGGCCATTGGTCTCACTAAATATGGTTTTAGTCTCAATCAGGAGTTTGTAAAAATAATTTTTGTTATCCTTTCTTTCTGCATGCACAAAGTTTCCAAAAAGTAATTATTTCTTCTAGAAAATCTAGCCTAATCATTGGCACAGTGAATAAATTAAGCTAGCTAGCTTGAAGTAAATGCTTACCCTTGAAAAAGAATTTGATGGTTTTTCGGCCTCAATCTTGACTTGGCCTCAACTACCTTAGGAATTAGTCTTAACTTGGTCTCAGGTATAGTCCTGGTCTTGCACTTGTCTGGGACTTGGCAGTGGTGGTCTTGACTACAGCCTGATTTTTGAGTATGTCTTTTTGGTAACACCTCCTATGAATTCTGAAAATCATTATATATGAACTTATAATATACTAAATAGTATACATAATATCCTATAATGTCTGAAGTGAATCTGTATAAATGCTAATAGTTACATACAGTGGTGCTTGAAAGTTTGTGAACCCTTTAGAATTTTCTATATTTCTGCATAAATATGACCTAAAACATCATCAGATTTTCACACAAGTCCTAAAAGTAGATAAAGAGAACCCAGTTAAACAAATGAGACAAAAATATTATACTTGGTCATTTATTTATTGAGGAAAATGATCCAATATTACGTATCTGTGAGTAGCAAAAGTATGTGAACCTTTTGCTTTCAGTATCTGGTGTGACCCCCCTTGTGCAGCAATAACTGCAACTAAACGTTTGCGGTAACTGTTGATCAGTCCTGCACACCGGCTTGGAGGAATTTTAGCCCATTCCTCCGTACAGAACAGCTTCAACTCTGGGATGTTGGTGGGTTTCCTCACATGAACTGCTCGCTTCAGGTTCTTCCACAACATTTCCATTGGATTAAGGTCAGGACTTTGACTTGGCCATTCCAAAACATTAACTTTATTCTTCTTTAACCATTCTTTGGTAGAACGACTTGTGTGCTTAGGGTCGTTGTCTTGCTGCATGACCCACCTTCTCTTGAGATTCAGTTCATGGACAGATGTCCTGACATTTTCCTTTAGAATTCGCTGGTATAATTCAGAATTAATTGTTCCATCAATGATGGCAAGCCATCCTGGCCCAGATGCAGCAAAACAGGCCCAAACCATGATACTACCACACCCATGTTTCACAGATGCGATAAGGTTCTTATGCTGGAATGCAGTGTTTTCCTTTCTCCAAACATAACGCTTCTCACTTAAACCAAAAAGTTCTATTTTGGTCTCATCCGTCCACAAAACATTTTTCCAGTAGCCTTCTGGCTTGTCCACATCATCTTTAGAAAACTGCAGATGAGCAGCAATGTTCTTTTTGGAGAGCAGTGGCTTTCTCCTTGCAACCCTGCCATGCACACCATTGTTGTTCAGTGTTCTCCTGATGGTGGACTCATGAACATTAACATTAGCCAATGTGAGAGAGGCCTTCAGTTGCTTAGAAGTTACCCTGGGGTCCTTTGTGACCTCGCTGACTATTACACGCCTTGCTCTTGGAGTGATCTTTGTTGGTCGACCACTCATGGGGAGGGTAACAATGGTCTTGAATTTCCTCCATTTGTACACAATCTGTCTGACTGTGGATTGGTGGAGTCCAAACTCTTTAGAGATGGTTTTGTAACCTTTTCCAGCCTGAGGAGCATCAACAACGCTTTTTCTGAGGTCCTCAGAAATCTCCTTTGTTCGTGCCATAATACACTTCCACAAACATGTGTTGTGAAGATCAGACTTTGATAGATCCCTGTTCTTTAAATAAAACAGGGTGCCCACTCACACCTGATTGTCATCCCATTGATTGAAAACACCTGAGTCTAATTTCACCTTCAAATTAACTGCTAATCCTAGAGGTTCACATACTTTTCCCACTCACAGATATGTAATATTGGATCATTTTCCTCAATAAATAAATGACCGAGTATAATATTTTTGTCTCATTTGTTTAACTGGGTTCTCTTTATCCACTTTTAGGACTTGTATGAAAATCTGATGATGTTTTAGATCATATTTATGCAGAAATATAGAAAATTCTAAAGGGTTCACAAACTTTCAAGCACCACTGTACATAACACTTAATAAAGCGAGTATGTGACTTGTCAAGCTATATAACAAATTATTGTAGTATCTATTCATAAAACCATTGCAAATATAATAATGCATTATTTAATGTGTCATTTTGAAGTCATACACTGTATACATTTTGCAGTGTGCCAGGGTGCATTATCCTGCTGAAAGAGGCCAGTGCCATTAGGGAATAGTGTTGCCACGAAAGGGTATACTTATTCTGCAACAACGTTTAGGTAGGTGGTCCGTGTCAAACTAACATCCACATGAGTGCCAGGACCCACGATTCCCCAGCAGAACATTGCTCAGTGCATCATGCTGCTTCTGCCACATGCCTTCTTCCCATAGTGCTTCCTGGTGCCATCTTTTCCCCAGATAAGCAACAAACATGCACCCGGCCAACCACATGTAAAATAAAATGGGATTCACTAGTCCAGGCCACCTTCTTCCATTGCTCCATGGTCCAGTTCTGATGCTCGCATGCCTATTGTAGGTGCTTTCTTTGGTGGACAAGAGTCAGCATGGGCGCTCTGAGCAGTCTATAGCTACTCGGCCCATTACAAAGCAAGCTGTGATGCACTGCGTTTTGACACCTTTCTATCATAGCCAGCATGAACTTTTTTTTCAGCAATTTGTGCTACAGTAGCTCTTCTGCAGTTCACTGATTGTCCTTCCTTGGACCACTTTTGATAGATAATAACCACTGCATACCGGGAGCATCCCACATGACCTGCCGTTTTTGAGATGTGCTGAACCAGTCATCTAGCCATCATAATTTGGCCCTTGTCAAAGTCATTCAGATCCTTATGCTTGCCCATTTTTTCTGCTTCCAACACACCGACTTCAAGAACTGACTGTTCACTTGCTGACTATATCCCACCCCTTGACAGGTGCCATTGTACCAAGATAATCAACGTTGTTCACTTCACCTTTCAGTGGCTTTAATGTTATGGCTGATCAGTGTACATATGTCCTTTATCATTTTATTTTTCAATGAAAGACAAATGTCAGTGATATTGCATACATTCATTATGTATTTCAGAAATCAAAATAATTTGTATTTCCATTAGATATTAAGATTTTAAGACTTTTTTTTACAACAGAAAACAGAAAAGAAGAATATATTGCTACTCCAGAAATAGGATCTCTCTTATTTTATATATATTAAGTAAACTTTACCAATAAAGTACTTGCTCAGTAAGCATGCAAAAAGTACAGTGCCCGCTAATGTATCTTATTGACACCCACAATGAAACTTTTATATATAAACAATGATGCAACAATTGATATTTTAAGCTCAGGGACATTGTTTAGCTTTATTTACACAGTTTTTTTCTTTCAATCACTACACATTTTTAAGTAGTGCAATTTTTCCTCAAAACACTGGTCTCAAAATTCGCACCTTTACAATTCATATTTTGCGAAATGTTTTATGTCTTTGAGAGAATAACTGATTCTCTTCCCTTAATGTTTAATAGGACAAACACTTGTTGAGCGATTTTTGTCCACTATTTCACTAAGTACATTTTATGGTCATTTATATTATTAGGTTTGTGTATGTGGACTTCACAGATTTTCAGTAAGCTTTAATTCCGGAAACTGAAATGGACCTGAGTCTGAACCACCTGGCAAAGCCAGCCATGTTTTGGGTGAAAAACATTCTGGTATTTAGCAGAATTCATGATACCATTAAGCAGTTTATGAACCACCTGAGCAGCCCCAATGCATCAACAATCCACTACCATATTCTACAGTGGGAAATCATTTACTTTTTTTTTGCCAAACATGCTGATGGTCTGATCAAGATAACACAATGCCAATTATAGATCTCTTGGTGCTTTGCAGATGCATTTTTATGAGAAAATCTAGAAGGGGTTCTTTCTTCCAACACTTCTAAATGGCTTGTTATTCATGTAAGTTAATTGTGAAATTTGACAAGCACAAGAACTGTACAGTTCGAAAACATTGTTCTTATGGCTCTTTTCCCCTTCCTTAAAGTGCCATTCCACCATTGGATGTATTCTTTGGCATAAAATACAATATATTTTATGACAACATGACTAGACAGAGAAATCTTTTAGCTTCAAAATGATATATCAGGGGCGGCACGGTGGTGTAGTGGTTAGCGCTGTCGCCTCACAGCAAGAAGGTCCTGGGTTCGAGCCCCGTGGCCGGCGAGGGCCTTTCTGTGTGGAGTTTGCATGTTCTCCCCGTGTCCGCGTGGGTTTCCTCCGGGTGCTCCGGTTTCCCCCACAGTCCAAAGACATGCAGGTTAGGTTAACTGGTGACTCTAAATTGACCGTAGGTGTGAATGTGAGTGTGAATGGTTGTCTGTGTCTATGTGTCAGCCCTGTGATGACCTGGCGACTTGTCCAGGGTGTACCCCGCCTTTCGCCCGTAGTCAGCTGGGATAGGCTCCAGCTTGCCTGCGACCCTGTAGAAGGATAAAGCGGCTAGAGATAATGAGATGAGATGATATATCAAACATAATTTTTTGACAACGACAAGTATATTAATTTTGCGACCAAAGTCACCTACCCTTTTAATTTCCGCGCAGTAGTGAAACGTGATGTCATCGGCAGGTTCCCCTTCTTGTGTACCACGTGTCGGTCTAAAAATAGACCAGGAAACCCCCAAAGTGAGAGAGTCATTTCTCCTCGTATATGGGGGCCAAAAAAATTGCGAAAAATTTTGAGTTAATCTTTCAGTTAGCTAGATTTATTGGTATTAGCTAGATTTATTGGTATTATTTTTATCGCGTTCTATCCGCCATTGCTGATAATATGTGCCACGTCACACGTCACGTGGTACACAAGAAGGGGAGCCTGCCGATGACATCACGCGCGGAAATTAAAAGGGTAGGTGACTTTAGTCGCAAAATTAATATACTTGTCGTTGTCAAAAAATTATGTTTGATATATCATTTTGAAGCTAAAAGATTTCTCTATCTAGTGATACCATTTATATATGTTGTCAAAATATATTGTATTTTATGCCAAAGAATACATCCAATGGTGGAATGGCACTTTAACCATCCTTCATACTGTGTGGGAAGGCAGGGGGCTCATGGCTTCAGTTTCTGGCAAATTTCTTCTTCTGTATACCTTTTTTGTTATGCCAGCAAATGTTACCTTATTTGTACAGATCAACAACCATCTATTTCATGTGTGCAGTTTTCCCATGGTAATGGAAGACAAAGGGGTTTTACAAACGTACAACCTCAGATTTATACCCCAGGGAAACAGGATATGGTTAAAGGCAACAATAGAGTTTCTGGAGACTGTGAATGAAAAATAACAGACTGACAATTTGTTTGCATTTATTCCTTCAGGGTGTCAATAATTCTGGCACATATATTTTTGAGATAATACATTATTATTATGATTTCAAAAATAAGTTTAATTATATTTTTTGTTTGAGTGGAAAACTATAATTAATGTGTGTAATGTTCACTTTATAAAACCTTATTTCTTGAAGGGTGCCAATAATTCAGGAGGGCACTGTATATACAAACACACCCATGATTATACTCTCACTTTACACATGTATACACAAAATTACATTCTCTAGATCAAGCACAGGGAAGACCTTTTCTTAACTAAAGGACAAAACAGTTTTCACTTGGTCACTGAAATGAATACTAGTCCAACAGAAGGTATCTCATGCATCTATAGTGCAAGTCGTGTATTTACAGCCAGCTCACTGGCTACCAGTTGCTCAGCACCAGGTTGGGTATCTCCATAGTGATGAAACATGAAAGCAGCAGGAACAGAAGGGTGCACACTAGAGCACTAGTCATCTAATGGAAAGCTCTAAGATGAGCATTGGCTTACCATGGAGTCTTGGTTTAAAAAAAAATGAAGGAATGTGGAATGGGCTTTAGGGTATCCAGGTGAGAAACTGAAAGCATGCACAACAGATATGCGATGCAATTGATATATGAAGAAACCCTTAATGTCCTGAGGTAAACGTGATGGCATCATGATTTTTCATGTATAACTCCATTAAGGTGGCTTTATGTGCAGCTCACTTAATACACATGTATCTTACATAACTGTACTTTTCAGTCTGACATTGGCCCTATTAGATAATGCTACATTCAGAGCAAAAGAGAGATAATTACACTTCCCAACAAGAGGAGGAGCCATGTTGTACACTCATTCGTTAACTCAGCTTCAGTAACCACTTTATCCTGGTCAGAGTGGTGGTGGATCTGAAGCCTATCCTGAGAACACTCAGTGGAAGGCAAGGATACACCCTGGATGGCCAGTCAATTGCAAGGCATCACACCCATGCATCTGCACATTCATTCACATCCAAGGGAAAATTATCTCAGCCAGTCCACCAACTAGCATGTTTTTCAGAAAGGGGGAATAAACTAGAGAACCTGGAGAAAACCTGAATGGATATGGGACAACATGCACAAAAACTCCACACAGTCAGTAATCTGAGCTCTGACACCAGGGACCCTGGAGCTCTGAGATGTCAATGCTACCCTTTGCACCACCAGTAAATTTAGACTAGGCAAACAAATAGCACATGTTACAGTGCCTTATATTCATTAAACAAATGCTTTAACCAACAATGCAGGAAATGTGTGCTCCCTTAAATTTAGGAACTACCATAACCTCCTTTATAGACATTAACTTCAAGCCCATGGCTTTTGTAATATTTGATTACCTCACAGTACTTCACTGTGACTGGGCTTTAGCCATTTGAGTGTTGATTTACTCCTATAGTTTTAGCTGTTGCTATTTTGCACAACCCAACCTTTAGATTACATAATGGTACCTTGACATTTGCTGAGGATCTTCTTACACAACAATGAATTCAGTGGTACATCTGTAACTACAAGACATCCAGGCCATGAGGTACCAAACATACTACATGCCATGCCTTACAGATGGAATTATATCTTGATGTTGGTTTTCTTATCTCAGTCATTTCAGTCTTATCTTTGCCTAAAACATTTGTCTCATTTATCTTCAGGATATTGTTCCAATATTCTTGTGGAACATACTGGTGCTCTTCAGTAAACTGCAGATGGCCAACAATGTTGTCTTTGGAAAGCAGTCAATTTCCTTTACTGTAGACAATCAAGAACATTATTCTTGTTTTACATTATTCTTATGACAGACCAACCAACACAATATCAAGTGCACAATACTGCTTTCTTAGGTTTCTACAGTGTGTCCTTGTCTTCAAACCTGTCCCACTTGTAGGTAATAGCAATGGTACTAAATCTTCTTAACTGTGAACTGATAGACATATAAGCCTTTAGATGTACTTTTCTAACCATGAACAGTCTTCCAGGTCCACTGAAGTCTTCATGTTTTGCATGTTCTCCCCATGTTAGATGGATATGGTTATGCTAAATTGCCCTTGCTGTGAATGAGTGTGCGTGCTCAAGGTGCCTAGTGACGGACCTGTTCAGGGAGTGACCCCACTTCCCGCTAGGTGTTACCAGGATAGAACTCTGTATCCACTGCCACCCTAATAAGGATAAAGAGGTTACTGAAGATGAATGAATGAAAATCAAGTCAGTCATGGCCTAAACGTTAGAGAAGCAGCCTTGGGCCCAAAGGATTGCCAGTTCAATTCCCTGGCAGGAACATCCATGGCTGAAGTGCCCTTAAGCAAGGCACCTAATCCCCAACTACTCCCCAGGCGCTGGGTGTGCGTATGCTTGTTGTACATCACTCTGGATAAGAGTGTCTGCTCAATGCTTGTAATGTCATGCCATTCATGTAAGATTTCAGTTTCCCAATGCATCCATATGCTTTTACAAGTATGAGATGTATACACCAGAATTGAGAATCTGAATCGAAAGCAAAACGGACAGATGGAGAAAATCTCTGGTACAAAGTTCTGTTACATTTGCCTTATGAGCTTCTCTTTTGAATATGATCTGGGTAAACAACTACTATTCATATGACAAATCCCTTATACCATGTCTGGCTTCAGCTTACACAGAGCCCAATGCCACTAAATAACAAGATCTTAATCCATTCTGACTCTTTGATGTATTTCCGTTATATTTTATGCAGGAAGTAAATATATGTAAATCACAATGCCTTTATGATTGTTTTCAGAATTAAGCTGCCAAGTATGCATAAAGGCATACATAAGATGCTGTGCGAGTTTCAGCCTGGAGCTATCATTAGTGCAAAACTGACCAAGACGGAAACATTACACATGAGGCAGCTATTCTGTTGGAGAGCTCATATTAAGCATTTGCTGATTCAACTTCCTCTGAATTTTATCAGTTAATGTAGCTTATCTGATGTCAAAACACACACACACACACACACACACACACACACACACACACACACACACACACACACACACACACATCAACCACAGCTCAGTGGACAAGCCAAAATTACTAGTAGCTTTCATCTCATGGAGACAAAAAGTCCTTGATGGGCTAAAGCTCGCTTGCATACCCAATGAGCTGAGACGTGGGGAGAACTTGATCTACCTGGGCTCACTGCCCACACCACAGAACAGCAAACCACTGAGCCACAGGTGAATGGCAGAGTTGGCCAAGTGAACAGAAGCCTCAAGCACTGCACAGGATCAGCAATGGCAGTGAACTGTGGCAGTGCCTCTTAAAGTAGACCAGATAGGAGAATGTGGAGAGCTTGGCCATCATCCAGCACTCAACCCAGCTGCCAAATGCATAACAATGTCCAATTGACAGGAATAGACGGAAATGAAGCAGGTACTATAGACTTAAAGAAATATTTTGCCTATGATATACAAGTAGACTTCTGCTCCCTATTTCAGCATTTGTGGGATATGGTGTATGGAGCTCAGAGATCATGTGTGTTGCTAATGGAAACACAGAAGACAATGAAAGGTTAGGAATGAGGGAGGGTTTATGTGCATACTGCGTGAATTATGTGATAAAGAGAGAGGAGGAGGAAGTGGCTTTGACATTCTCTTAATTCAGAATCTGGTGCTCTCATGTTTCAACATGCGAATCTTGGCAATCCCTTTGGCCCCTCTGTACCCGTATCCCTGGTGCTGCTCCTCCAGTCACCGAGCACTGCTGCCAGATGCGGAGCTACCACTGGAACTGGAGCCGGTGGAGCTGCGATCCTCAAAGACAGAGATCTCTATCTGAACCATTACTGTCAAGGGTTATAACAGCACATACAACATTCTATCAGTCCTAAATGTTGAATGCAGTAAAATTCCTTTAATCATTTGCATTATGTTGTGTGATTAATATGTGTAATGGACAGAAGTGTTATTCAGGCATTTCATCAAACCATCCATCATCTATGTCACTTATCCATCAGGGTTCCATGTAAAGCTGGAGCCAATCCCAGTTGACTTTGGGCGAGAGGCAGGGTAACATGTTGGGCAGGTCCCCATCCATCACAGGACTTATACAGAGATGAATAACCATTCACACTCACATTCACACCTATGGACAATTTAGAGTGGCCGGTTAACCTAGTCTGCATGTCTTTGGACTGTGGGAGGAAACCCACACAGGCAAGGGGAAAACATGCAAACTCAGAAAGGCCCCAGTTGGCCACCAGGTTTGAATCCAGAACTTTCTTGCAGTGAGGCAACAGTGCTAATCATTGCACCACTGTGCCACCCACAGGCATTTCACTCATTGTCTAATGATTGGACATACTGTAAGTAAGAAATAAAACACAACAGGGTGTGCGGTTATAGGAAAATAATCCAAGCAGTGGTGGTGTGACACAGCCCGACACCATTTTATTTCTCTTATAGCACCATTTTGGTGATTTTTCTTT